>NW_028145460.1:102500-157500 GCF_977016875.1 Pavona decussata
GTATGGGGTAGTAAGGAAGGATTATTTTGCTAAAGCTATGGAAATTCATATCCTGCCAACCACTGGTCAATATCTCACCAAATATGCATCAGTTATGCACCACATTTACAATATCAACTTGGACACCTCAGAATTAGCTGACGTGTTGTCATGGTAACGGTTGCTAGGGATGTCTAAATACCTCACGAAGCTGCTTTTAAGGCATATTTTTTAAAGGAAAACTACTCAGAACATTAAATAACCACTTCCAACTTGCTAAAGATCTCACATTTAAGTCAACATGTAATATTATTTAGTCATAAAACAATCTTTATCCAAGCAATGCTTGTGACATTAAATTCGTTCAGCACTAAATTGCATTAATTGCATAAGCAAGAATAACAGTCACAGCAGTGTGTAAAAAAAACTAGGGCTGAACCACATGAATTTCAAAAACGCTAGACGAATGTTAATACTCATGAACATCTTCCTCATTGTCCTCATCTTTATCTTTGTCTTCATATTCCTGTTCCAAAGAACGCTTTGCACAGAAGGGAGCAAGTTGTCAATCATTTAGTTGCCATCCTTGGCCATTTGGATTTTGATCTTCAAAAGACCTTTGTAAGGAATTCATCTACAGATAGGCTAAATAGTTAGCACACTTTATGTGCTGTTTAAGAGCTTCTTTTGTTGGGGGAAGCTGATAAGCCTGCATATTCGTGCTTTTGCAGAACATCATATCTGATCTCACTTATTCCTTCTTTGCCACGGTCACTGTACAATGGATGTACACGAAATGCTCTACCTTTGCAATCCCTTCACCTCCTGGTGGCACTTCTTCACCGATATCCTCAAGTTTGTCTCTCACGTCTTGTTTTTCCATCACCATCGCCTTTCTTCTTTCCTTTCCCATGCCAACGAAGGTTGTAACTTGGAACACTGATGAGGTGAGATCTGCATCGTGTTCCACTGATCGATGATATGCATGCTGAGATAATTATTTGTCTGATGGAAACACGCTAGAACTTCGATATCAGTATCTGATGAGCTTATGGCAACTGATGTGTGCCTACAGGACAAGGCATGATACGCATGCAAAAACAATTAAGTGTCAGCGTCTTCTGGGTTCCTCCAGAGCTGCAAGGCTACACTGGGCACAATCTTTTCAGCAACAACTTCAATTTTCGTACAGCTGTTTGCATAAGAAACATGGAGGATACGTGCTCCAGCCTCCTCGTCATACGTGCTAGTTGACAACTCATGTATGAAAAAGTGCATTAGCCTGGTTTGGCTAGTCCCATTTGACATAAACGTCTTCTACTGGCGAGGGCAGGGCTGCTGGCGACTGCTTATGGCAAGAAGGACTTACCTGTCTCTACCTCGTTTACTTCTTTCAGTGTTCTTAATTGACAAATCAGAATGCTGATCAGCAAGGAAGTCCACCCTTGTTGCCGTCCCTGTAAGCGCCAAGATTTCTGTTAGAAGCATCCCTGCTAGGTCTACAAAGCGATCGGACACACTTTAGTGTTATCATTTGCAGCATTGTCATGGCATCCATGATGACAGCCGTTGTGTTAGGCGGTATCCTTGTCAAGCACTCTACTCAATCTTTTAGACGTTTCGAGAATACTGCCTGGTTAGTTTTAGCCAGCGAACCATCTCACGTTGCCAGAGACCATGGAGTGAAGGAAATCTGCGAGCCAGCGAGCCAAAGTGTGAGCCATGTGAGTCATGTGAGCCGTGCGATCCATGCGAGTCACGCGAGTCATGCGAGCCACAGTACAAATGTTAAGAATTTTTATTTGTTATATTTACCTTCACATGAGAACAAGAACAAGAGCAGTTGGGTATTTTTAAAGGGAAAGTGTATGTAAGTGTATGCACAACTGTCACCCTCACTAATTTGCCATCAGATGAACCGAATGCACCACGTTCAAGCTACCTCCTCTTCTCTTATGCTATATCCACGGGCTTTAATCCTTACGTTTTAGCTTTCTTCGCCACTCGACATGCTATCATTGCCATCACCTTTTTGTTCTAACGACTCTAGAACCCTCTCTGCGCTAAGGGAAACCGTTCACGAACACTTCACAACCGACGCCAAATGTTTTGATTCAAAAGAATAGTGACTCGCAGAATACATCGGGGAAAGGGAGGGGAGCTAAGGTCCCCTCCCCTTCGCCGATTACTTAACTCGGCGCCTCACGGCGTATGGCCCCGAGTACAAAGAACGCGAAGAATTTGATAACGCGACCAAAAACTTAACTCGTGCCACCCGAGTACAAAAAGCGAGACCGAGAACTTAACTCGTGGCCCGAAGTCTTATCTCTAGGCCCACTGCAACCCCCCCCCCCCCCCCCAAACCGTTTGCCAATGGCTGCTACGGAGGTGCAGATTGCGTGGAAGGAGCCCAGCCGAACTACCAGACATCTAAACTGCTCCTCCAAATGACTTCAAGTAGTTTTGCAAAAATTGCTTGATCAAGGATTAGTTTAAAAGAAGGTTGTGTATTTTCAAATGAGATACAGTCATTAAGTATTGATATATAACGTTTGAAAATATATAAACTTTTAAATGTGTTCTTATTTCAAAAAAGGGTTAAGAATTAAATTCAGTAACTAGAAATGGAAGATAGTATGAGTCACAACTTGCCAAACTGAACTAAGATAACTCGTTGTAAAATGGCCGTAGACGTTTTTCCAGTTGTTGTTGATAAAATTTGCCATAGCAGACTTGAGAACTCGATATACATTTAAAAGAGATATTGATGACATTCGCGAATTCACTGTTGCTAATTAAGCAAGATTCTTTTATAACGAAAGAAAATTACATGTGGAACCGTTCACTGAAACATGAGATCTTTAGCAAATTGCAAGTGGTTGTGCGCCTTCCATGCACTGAGGCCTGAGCAAAGCGTTTTTTGGAACAGAAAGTTGAAGACTTTGAGAGGAAGATGTCCATAAGTATTAACATTTGTTTAGCTTTTTTGAAATTCATGTGGTTCAGCCCAAGTTTCTTTAACAAACTGCTGTGACGGTTATTCTTGCTTACAGCAATTGATGCAATTTAGTGCTGAATGATTAAGTTCACAAGCATTGTATGGATAATGACATTTACAAGTTCCTGGTTGCTAAGCTAGATTGTTTTATGACGAAAGAATCTTACGTGTCAGGATTGTTTACTGAACTGTGAGATATTTGGCAAGTTGGAAGTGGTTATTTAATGTTCTGAGTAGTTTTCCTTTGAAAAATATGCCTTAAAAGCAACTTCATGAGGTATTTAGACATCCCTAGCAACCGTTACCATGACAACACGTCAGCTAATTCTGAGATGTCCAAGTTGATATTCTAAGTGTGGTGCATAACTGATGCATATTTGGTGAGATATTGACCAGTGGTTGGCAGGATATGAATTTCCATAGCTTTAGCAAAATAATCCTTCCTTACTACCCCATACGTCTTAACTATGGGTGCCCTGCGTACCTTTAAATCCTGTCGAAAAGAAAATAATGAAAGCTTCTCCATGCAAGAGAGTCTATTCTCTGCATAATGGGAATGTTTTGACAAAAATTTATAGATGTCTTCTAATTAATCGAAGTTTTGATAATGAATTGGCCAGAAAAGTAAAAATCTGCATTTCTTCAATGATCTCCGTGGCAACCGTTTCCGTGGAAACATGAAAATGCATGACACATATCAAAAATTGTTGGGAATGGTGTAAATTGTATACACAGAAAATTTGAATGAAATTGGTCGAGTTTCAGCAGAATTATGAATCATTTTATGTTGTGTGGAATTCGCAGGGAGCAATTTCCCCCAGCCCACCCCCCTATGGAAATAGTCACATATCTTGCTTAAGCACAGGTTACATAATTGGCAACAAGTAAATTTGTAAAATACAGGCTGCAAGCTTTAATTTGATACCAAACTCACTATGTCCCGTTGGGGGTGCAACGAAAATCATTTTTTCAGGCCTTGGCTCATGGACTATTCCCCTCAGCCTCAGAGCGAAATTGAAATTGGCCAAGCAAAAACCACCTAAGCCAGTAGCTTTTACTGATGCTTTGTCCAATGTGATATTGAAAATTTAATTGAATAGTCTTTAAAATCATTAGCAATAGTACGCCACTACTTTATACAAATTCTAGAATTTTTGAACATACAAAACACTGATAAAACGTGCTTCAAACTCGGCGCCTTTGCTGAATCTGAAATATTTCCATTTCACATATTCTTAAAGTTGTTTTCTCATAAATTAGTGAAGAGTAGGTCATGTTACGCCTTGGCTTCAAAGGGCTTCTACTTGTGTCATGAAGTTCAGTGGCAAACGAAATTGCGAGTATGGAGGAATTTTAAAGGAAAAAGCTTGGAGAAAAACTGAACGTTTAAATTTGCAGGTTTTCTTCCTGAAAAATGGAATTACGTTGGGTTTTTGTATAACAACATAAAAGAGCGCTTTGACTGCCTTATGTGCGTCATTGATCTAAAGGTGAGTGTATGCAAACAATTCATCAAGCAATCGCTTTGGGAGCATATTTCAAATTTCACATATTGAGGACAACATTTTGTCCATAGCAGTACAGTTTATCTATACTTGCCCTTAAATTGAAGTTTCTTTTAATTCATGTACCATTTATAAGTCGTTCAATTTATTGATGGTGGGTTAGTACTATTGCAGTTTTCATGAAACCAAGGGGTTGAAGGGGCGCTTATTCGAGAAGGTGCGGCAAAGTACATGAATTTGGGTTGGCCAAGTTGATTTGCAAACTAATTATATTAGTTACATTATAATACAATTAGTTATATTATAAAATGATATTTGTTACAAATTAATGTTAAGGGAATAATCATCAATAGCTTCATTTAAGTAATGTTTAAAACACGAGCAACAGTGTTTTATTGGGATTTAAAACCACGAGGCGCAGCCGAGTGGTTTTAGACCCGATAAAACACGTGCTGCGAGTTTTTTGAACGGCTTCAAGAACATTTCTGGAAAAGCGTGTGTCAAGAGAGTTCATAACAATGATTAGGAAGTAAGAATGAAATTTGTTTTAAGAAGAGAAGCTAATATCTATTTTATTTCGCTGCAAAGACTCAACCCGAAAGAAACCCAATTTACAAGAGACAGATAATGCGAGTAAACAGTATTATTAAGTTCTGCACGAAGCCCAAGGCACTCTAGAGAAAAGTATTTCAGGGCACCTGATTAAAAGAAGTATTCTTTCAAGGGGAAAAATGTATGAACTTGCCCTTGTCTTTAGAGCGATGGTGGGTGATGAATGAAAAGAAAATATTTTCCAAACGTTAAAGAAAACCTCCACTCTTACAACGAATTGACTTAAGATTGTTGGAAACAGTGTCTAAATTTCAAGGTTTACTTTAAAATGTGGAGATCATTGCCCATTCTTCGGTGAAATTTCCCGCGCATAGACATTTTGGATTTCACGACGTCATAAACTCTTTTGATGGAATAATCTCCATGTAACGTTACAGGACTACTGAAAGGTACTCGGTTTAGAGTCAATTTTAGATGCTCTAGGACTTCACATGAAAATTGTTTAATTTTCAATGTTCGGATATCGTACCGCCGGTCTTGTACTATTGATAAGATAACACGCCAGGTTATTTATTTATTTTTTTTATTTATTTAGCTTCGCCTAACTAAAATACAAACAAAATGGAAACAAACAATAGAAAACAAAAAAAAAATACTAAAGATATAATAATTAGGCAGGGAGACCACTACAACGTAGCCAATGACAGCGGATCCCTCGTTAATTATTTATATAAAAAAAATGCTTAATAGCTAAAACTACTAATATGTAAGCATAAAACTTGAGAGGAGACAAGGCGGGAGACCAAATTGCTAGAAGCAGCACGTTGGCGGGCATAGGAGAGACCTCGCTGTATTACACCTAGGACAGATTGTTCTCCAAGTTCTAATGTCGTTAGCGTCGTACAAGTTCAAAGCCTTTTTATAATATTGAAGTAATAAAGTTTTGAATAAAGCTAAAGAGATGTGACTTGTGCGTAGCTCAGCAGGAAGAACATTCCATGTGCGGCACGCGCGTATGAATAATGAACGTTGTTAAGTAAGAGTTCTACTTCGGTTAGGAATATAAGTAATAGCACTACTTTTCGATGTCCTAGTAGATCTCGTAAATTGTCTAGTTACAGGTAGGGCTTCAATGTCTATGAAAACTAAGTTATTAACAGCTTTGTAGAAAAAAACCATGTCCAAATATTCATGCCAGTATGAAATGGGTAACAAATTTGTTAATTGAAGGCGGGTCTTATAGGTTACGTCTCATCGGAAGGGGAGCTTCAAAATTAGTTTTGTAGCACGGCGCTGCACGTTTTCAACTCGTTTAAGTAGGCCAATAGACTGTGGAGACCATACTTGTGTTGCGTAGCCGAGATGACACCGGACGATAGAAAGGTAAAGTGTACGACGCGTTTGGGTGCTTTGAATGTACCTAGAAGCTCGGCGCATAAAGCCGAGGAGTTTGTTGGCTTTCGCACACTGTTCAGTTACTTGTTTGTCCGAGGTGAGATTGCTTGACACCCACACACCGAGGTCTTTGTCTGTATCGCAAGATTCCAAAGGCGTTTCCTTGATAGTATAGGTAGGCTGTACAGGTGATTTTTTACGGGTGATGCACTGGTATTTACACTTGGACTGATTAAATATGAGCACGGATGAATCAGACCAACTGACAAGATCGTTAAGGTCAGATTGCAAGGCATTACAGTCTGTGATGGAATCGATGCTCTTGAAAATCTTGGTATCATCGGCGTAACAGGCAACTCTCGATGTTTTAACAGCGTTTGGAAGATCATCCACAAACAGCAGAAACAACATCGGTCCTAATAGGGACCCTTGCGGTACCCCGGATGTAACCGGCAATTCTCGGGAAGTAGCTCCAAGGACTGTAACCTGTTGCTTGCCTCTTTGTAAATATGAACGAAACCAGTCGTGAAGTTTGCCAGTAATACCGTATTGGTGCAACCTCCCAAGTAGCTTGATGTGATCCACTTTGTCGAATGCTTTACTCATGTCAAGATATATAATGTCTATTTGTTTACTAGCGTCGAGTTGACCGCCAATGTAATGCAAGACACTGGTGAGCTGAGTCACACAAGCTCTACCAGTTAAAAAACCATGTTGTGTGATGAAGTGGGATGTATAATTTCGTAAACCCGCCAGAACACAGCGTTCGCGAACTTTGGAGATGACGAGGAGAAGAGAGATCGGGCGATAATTCTCCACGAGGTCTCTTTTTCCTTTCTTGAAAATCGGTACTATATTCGCGAGTTTCCAGTCTTCCGGAAAAATGCATTACATTGTTCTCGACAGATTCTGTCTCAGATTTATAGCCTTTGTTTTAATATAATACAAATGAATAAGCCAAAAAGCTGAAATTGTTCCACCTTCATTTTTTTTACAACGACAACTGCTACTGAATATGCTACTGAATATTTTACATTTTATGCCTTAATTGCCGTAGTCAATTGTTTTGTGTTCTGTATGTAATGTTATCACCATTTTAATATAGTTTTATACTGTAATCAGTTATTTTCACACGACCCCACAAGCTCTGAGCTTTAAACCCCATCGTGTTTAAATAAAGGATATGTATGTATGTATGTATGTATGTATGTATGTATGTATGTATGTATGTATGTATGTATGTATGTATGTACAGCACAGTAACATTCATTCTCATACTGAAATCATGTACAGTATAATAAACAGAACCTCAATGCAATGCACAGCGTTCATAGCACCTTACCTAGTGACCGCATGGAAGATCATTCCATTTTCCTGTTGACTCTTTACCAGAGCATAATTAAATTACAACAAGAAAGAAGGGGAAGATGCATAAGCTTTCATCTAAATTGTCACACTTCAAGATTGCTTCGTATAAGTTAATTTTTTGAGGCAACTTATAATTTACATGTAATAACATAATGGATCTGCTTTTTCCGCATAGCTATAACTAAAGCGCTCAAAATACTGTATTAGTAGGCACCATCCTTAGGTTGCCGTTTGTTTCTATCCCCTCTGTTAAAGGGTTCCTGTGAACGCGCAGTTGCTCTTTAACGAGCACGAATGCGGTACTACGAAAAACACCTTTGGTCTCATATCAGAACGGAACAGACAAAACTTGCCTCCATGACTGTCTTTTAAATCTCGTACTGCGCATCATTTAAACGTTAACGTCATCCTCCCACCACCCTCAAACCCCTCATACTTTTTCCTAAAGAAAATGCATTTGGTTCTACAGTACTTGAATATCCCCATTGCCGCGAATTAAATACCTTAATTCCCACGACCAGCTTCAAGCTGACCTCGTTTTTCAGTTGGTTAGAACGCTAGTGATCTATCTACTCCAGAGGTCGTAGATTCAAATCCCGCCGAGGTCTAAGATTTTTCTTTGACTTCAGCAATCCACATCCATTAACAGGGCTAGCAAGCCCTGGGAACTACTAGGACAGTAATCCTCACGGCACTCAATAAAACTAATTTTCATTCCATTTCTATCGCATTACATGGGTGCTTCGCGCCGGCCCACACAGTTTGTAGTAAAGCATTAATCCGGTAACTTGTCTTCTTAGAAGAAGGTACACTCTCACCTGGCCATTAAAAGAAGTCCATTACGTAGAATCTGCTGAGATATTTAAGTCAGAAATGATTCTACTCACATCCGATTCTACACAGCTCCGATTCATCCCTCTTTTTCTGTGTAAATGGCTCTGAAATCTCGAGAAGGGGAAAGGCGCCGTCTTGGCCAGTTTTTAGTATTGTATATTTAACAAGCGTTGAAAACAGCAAATGACTATAGCTGTGTTCATATTTTAGGTTGGATCACTTAAAGGTTATTATCATTTTAAACATAAAGACAAAGGCCTGCGACACAAGAGGCACATACACGAAAAAACCAAACTATTATTATCTGAAGATGAAGTAAGATTTATCTCTTTCTATTTGTGATTATCTTTTTTTTGTCATATTATTTTCCAGGAAAACTGCGGTGGTACGAGGTTCTAACCTTGTAAGATTTACATTGATCAGCATCAAATTTCTTAGAACAATATCACTAGTGGATGAAACATACAGATCATGAGAACAAACAAACTGATCACCAAATATAAAATGCGTTTTCAAATAACAACCCCGGGGTTTAGGACGAAAATAACCTTAAATACCTACCCTGTGTAGGACAGACCCCTCTATTTTAAGACCCTATTTAGGACAAAGGACAACATCTATCTCTTGTGTTACACAAGTGTTTATTGGCAATAGTAATAACATTTAAAGGCCCACTGTCACTTACCGGACGTGATGTTCCACACATTGAAACGCGAATACCAATCAGAACAGATAAAATAATACACTTCCTAGAAGTGATGGCGAAAGATCCCAAAATTTCGCATTAACAGCGGTGAACCTTAAGTGGAAACTCAATTGACGTGAAGCATTGTTCACTAAAATAAATACAGACTAACGTCTCTGATTTCGGATTGCCAAATACAAGACGACAGTCTTGCAACCATACCCTGTCTAGGACGGATCCAGGGCAGACTCGTTTGAAATTATGTACCCTGTTCAGGGCAGAGACGCCAAAAACCATACCCTATCCAGCGGCACGTCCCCGTATAGCCCATATAGGGGAGTACTCCCCCCCCTCGGATAACAACACACGGTTTTAAGTTTGAAATACATGTTTCCATCTTCACGTTCGATTGCAAATAGAACCGCTAGTCGGTGTAATATAAATACAACGTGTATAGAATAATAATTACTGATTAACAGCATGGATATGAATTAATGAAATAAAAATGAAAGTGATAGATTGACATGATTGACTTGTTTGTTTGAAGTTACCCTATACCTTCAGAGGTTTCTCGTGTAGCGCATCCAGTTTAAACTGTAGATACCTAAAACCTTATATCAAATTAAAGCTTATAGAGCTGCCTATCAAACTATGCCAAGAATTTTGAAATGAAATGAATTGTCGAATTTTTTACGACCTCTAAATGCCAGCGTCCGAATGACCTTTTTAAAGCTACAAGTCAAAGCGAATTTGTTTTTCGCTAATTTAATTTGCTGGCTCAGTTTCCGGACCCAAAGCGCTAAAAGAACGTGTCTGCGTTTTGCCATATTCAATCCCAATGAAAAGTTATGGAGCATTTTTGAAATAAAATGAAAAAAATGTGGAGTGATTGTACAAAAATCGCTCTCGGAGAAAAAATGTTCCGAAAGAAAAAATTTGCAGACATCTTTCTGTTGTTTGTATGCTAAACTAGCTACTGTCCACACTTGAAAGCAAACGAACAAATTCCGTTTGAGTCTTAGCTCTTTAAAGTGGCTCCTCCAAGTGAAAAAATTGATTCGAAGAAAACAGCGCTAAAAATTCGGCAATTCATTTTATTTCAAAATTCATGATTTATTTTAATAACCAGCTCTATAAGCTTTAATTTGATATAAAGGTTCAGGTATCTACAGTTTAAACCGGACGTACTACATCGCTTGGACGCGAGACAACTCTGAAGACCCCTCTGAAGGTATAGGGTAACCTTAAAGTTACCGTGTACCTTCAGAGAAAAATTTTTTTTTTTTTTTAGATAAAAATAAACTTCCCAGTAAGTTCTTACAAACAAAAAAAGAATTTTATGCCGAGAAATTGGGACTTAAGCGATTTCCACCGGAAGTTAAATTTTACTTTGATTGACAGCATATTGCTGCCGGTGTAATCACCCGTTGCGATATTTGCGCGAACGGTCTTTCTATAGTCTTGAATCCCTCACGTTCTCGCACTTCGAATATCTTGTATTTAGTGGAAGAACTTGCGTTTGTTCAAGTACGACACTGACATAAAAGAAGACAAAAGCTTTAAGCTACACTTTAAAGTAGGTAAAGGTCTTAAAATCTTCCAGCGAAGCGAATATTTGGAGACACGCTTGTTAATGTTTCAATAGTGTGTGTGCGGATGACGTCACAAAATTACTGGCGGCCATGTTGGAGGACTTACGTAATCAAAATGGCGACTGAAACAACAGGGATTGAGCCTCTGATGCTCTCAAATTATAGCGAAAATCTTGAAGGCAAGGTAAAATATAGGTATCTCGATAAAATTTCTGAGATTGGTATAGATCCGCTTCTCATCCCAGCTAAAACGTTGAGCGAGAAATGCCTTCCACCAGTTGAATCCATGGATTTAAAACTTACTTTCGTATCTTGTGCTCGATACTAGATTTATTCCAACGCACAATTTAAAACTTACAGAAGCCTTCAAGCTTACAACCAGATGGTTAGTGGCTTCATTTCCAGTGTCCTTGGATGTATGATTAACAAGAGGTTTGTGGTGTTGGCCAAAGTAAGACATTCGCAGAGACTGAATGAACCACTAGTACAATTGTGGATTATAACAAACGAATAAGGTACTGTGATGTCAGCACATTGTGCAGGGTGTATGGCTGGCCTGGGTGAGTGTTGCTCACATATAGCAAGTGTACTATTCTATCTTGAAGTTGTCACCAGACAAAACGGAAGGTTAGCGTGTACGCAGGTTAAGTGTGGCTGGATTTTGCCAAGTTATGTTGAAAAGGCTGATTACGCCAGAGTTAATGACATCAACTTTTCCTCAGCAAGAAAACTGAAAGCAGCCTGGAGAAGTCTTTAAACGATCTTAGTTTGTGCGGCAAGAATGATAACAGTGATCAATCCTCTACAGGGACAAAAGAATCACCTACAGTACAGGGGTCAGTGCAGCAACCAACTAAGGATGAACTTGAACAGTTGTACAGTTCTCTCAATGAATGCAAAGTCAAACCTGTTTGTCTAAGTTTAGTAGGAACATATGCAGATGAATTTATTTCAAAACGAGAGGGATACCATCTATCCGAGATTTATTTGATGAGAAATACATAAACCTTAATTATACTGAGCTACTAGAACAGTGCTACAAAGTTGAAATAAGCCTCACAAATGAGCGAATAGAAATGATTGAGAAAGAAACCATAAACCAAGCAAAAAGCAGTGCTTTCTATCATCACAGGGCTAGACGAATTGGTGCATCTCAATGGCATGCAGCATGTCACACTGATCCTGCACAGCCATCACAATCTCTTATCAAAACAATTTGTTATCCCGACGTGTTTAACTTCCCTTCTGCAGCTACAAGGCATGGTTGCAAACATGAAGGGTTGGCAACAGTGGCAATCGCTGAATATGAAAAGCAGATGAAGGGAAAACATAACAACTTTAAAGCAGTCAAGTGTGGTACATTCATAAACAAAGATTACCCATTCTTGCATGCCACTCCCGATTTCATTTGTTCCTATGACTGTTGTGGCCTTGGGTTGGGTGAGGTTAAGTGTTCCTACTGCATTGATGCGAAAGAGTTTGACTCTTATGTCAAACGTGGCAATGTTTACAGTGATCTTGAGAGTTTTAAAATTTTCAACATGAATCTAAGTTTGTTGAAATTAGAAGATGTTTAAAATACCTTACAGCAATATTTCTGATATCTGATAAAATAAGTGTAACGTTTGCGACGAAAGACGAGACTTCGAGGGGTGTCGCTAAGGCGTGTTTGCAAAGTGTCGCTGGTGTTGGGACTATTTTACAGGTCGTTGACGCAAAACCACGAAAACCAAGATGACGGTTAACGGTGTTTATTGAGAGACGAAGACGATCACGATCACGATCACGATCGTAAACTGAAATTACAATAATGCAATAACGAAAGTATGAATCAACTTGAATTCGTGCGTAAGGCATAAAAGAAACGCTTTACGTGCCTATGTCGATAACGCGATTAAAATAACAACAATTACACGTAAATTAACATAAACAAAACATAAAAGGCTAAATTAAAACTACTCGAGATTTAAAGGTCGGCTACACAATGAACATTTGCGGCTGATTAACAGCCCAAAGACTAAAATTGTGGGCGTAGCTGTCTAAGCGTCTTATTCTTTCAAATTACTCTTTGATTTCAAGATAATTAGTTGTACTATTGTACAACACAGTACATATGTGCGCTAACGCGGTGAAGAAGGTGAAAAGTAAACTTAAACACATTGAAATAAAACTAACAAAATCACTTACATATCAGTCCCGCTTGTGCCAAAGGTTTAGTACGAAAGAACGAAGGTGCTGCTATTCAAGGCGAAATCTTGCGAAACTCTGGCCTAAAGGGACGCTAACTTAGCTTTTATATGCGCGTGGTGACGCTAAAAGATTCGATTACAAACCAATAGGAAAACAGATAAACATTGTAACTACGATCGTAACTAGGCACACAAAGTAATTGATAATTGATCTAATCAAAAAACTGTTCCTTTGTTCGATATCCTTAACATGGCTCCCCTGAAATATTCATATTTCACTAATCAATACATCTGTCAATTTCTTAGTCAATCTATTAACTATTCTATTAATTAATCAATCAATCAATTAATGTTGTATAAGTTCTTTTTCATAGTTCAGTTCATTTCTTGGAAGGGTCCTCGGCTGGGAATTACCCCGGATCTCAATCTTTCTTTGATGCTGGCAACAGCAATACCAACTTCTGCACTGGTCTCTCCAGGTACCGCACAGTTCTGATCCTCTTGCCTTTGTTGTCCAAGCAGCTATCCGCAAGAGCTACTTGAACCTTGCGTACTTGGCCATCGGAACTAGGGTTGACCACCGATACTCTTGCTTGCTGCCAGGCGCTCCGAGGAAGACTTTCATCTTTCACTATGACTACATCACCAACAATCAAGTTTCTCCGAGGGCGTGACCACTTTTGGCGCTGCTGTAAACTGAGGAGGAATTCTTTTCTCCATCGAGTCCAGAACTCGTTCGCCAAATGCTGGACTCGCCTCTAACGCTTTCTGCAATACATGTCGGCTGGCTGGAAGGCACCCGGAGGAGCAAGAACGACCTTTGACTTCATTGTCAAGAGGTGGTTGGGAGTGAGTGGACTGGCTGAATCTGGATCAGTAAGCTGGGTCACTGTCAAGGGGCGGCTGTTGACAATAGCTTCTGCTTCGCACATCAAGGTTCTAAGAGACTCGTCGTCTAGTTGTTGTCCATTGTCCTGTAATAGTGATGCGAGGACGTTACGAACTGTTCTGATTTGTCGCTCCCAAACGCCTCCCATGTGGCTCGCTGCTGGGACGTTCAATTTGAAGGTGAACCAGTCACACTGTTCTTCGAGCAGCTTTTCCTTGATTTTGTCTTGGTTCATCTCTGCTAATGCTTGGGTGAGTTCTGTGCGAGCTCCAACGAAGTTCGTTCCCTGATCGCTCCTTAACTGGCGGATAGGTCCTCGACGACTTATAAATCTTGTCAGGGCATTTATAAATGAGTCAGTCTCGAGGGAGTTGGCAATCTCGATGTGAATAGCTCTTGAAGCCATGCAGGTGAAGAGCACGCCATAACGTTTTAGCTCCTTTCTTCTTTCTTTGATGACGAAGGGTCCAAAAAAATCAACGGCGCAATACGTGAAGGGTGGAGTGGACTCGAGGCGATCTTTGGGTAAGTCTGACATCTTTTGTTCTTGCACTGCTCCGCGGAGTCTCTGGCACTTGACGCAGGATGAAATCATGCTGGCGACTACCGATGAACCGCTGACCACCCAGAAGCCATTTGATCGTACTTCATTTAAGGTCATCCCTTTGCCTAAATGTTGTGTACGTTCATGAAAATGCTTGACAATCAGCTTGGTGACGTGGCTGTTTCGAGGCAGGATGATGGGAAACTTCACTTCTTCTGTCAAGCTTGCACGTCTGAGACGTCCACCGACTCGCAAAATTCCGTTTTCATCCAAGAACGGGTCAAGCTTGTAGAGCGAGCTGTTTGTTTTCATGCTGGTCTTTCTCTGTTGGGCGAAAACTCTACTGTCAGGGTCGGTGTTTTCCTGCTTCATCTTCTGTAAAACTTCTATTTCCTCTTTAAAGGATTTAATCTGTGCATCACGAATAATTGCGCTCTCGGCGTTCTTCAAATCACTGACGTCCAGCATTTGCACTTCTTCATGAATGCACGTCTTGTTGAGCGCTCGATCTCTCAGAACTCTGACGTAGCGTTGACATAGGGCAACTGCTCGCTTGGCTCGATGCCAGTCAGAGAAATATCCTATTCTTTCAGCGAGGCTCAACGTCTCTGAACGTGCTTGCACTATTGGCGTGGTTGTCGTGGTTGCCATGGCGACAGACTTCTTAACTTCTGGGTCGTTTTCTTGGAGTTTGTGGTCTTCTCTGGGTAGCCACTTGTTTTCATTCTCGCAAAGAAACGCTGGTCCAGTAATCCAGCGGGAATTTAGCAGCTCTTGTGTTCTCAGGCCTCGAGACGCTTCATCTGCTGGGTTTTGTTTTGATTCGACGTACTTCCACTGTTCAATTGAAGTGTTTTCTTGAATTTCTTGAACTCTGTTGGCTACGAACACGTGAAAACGCCTACTCTCGTTGGCTATATATCCAAGTAACACTCTACTGTCTGTCCAGAAGTATTCTTTATCAATGGTGTACTCTAGCTCCCGTCGCAACTGCTGGCTGATTCTCACTGAGCACACGGCGGCGGTAAGCTCCAGGCGTGGTATAGTTACAGGCTTCAACGGTGCCACTCTGGACTTTCCCATAACAAAGGAACAATGAACTCTCTGGATTTCGTCTACAAGGCGCAGGTAACTACACTGACCATAACCTTTGACGCTCGCGTCCGAGAAGTGATGAAGTTGTGCGCTCACAACACGACCAAAGCCATCGGGCTTATAGCATCTGGGAATTGAAATGCGTTGAACTTCTAACAAATCTGATCTCCACTTTTCCCACTTGGCTTTGATGTCTTCCGGTATCGGATCATCCCAGCCTACGTCATGGCGACACAAATCTTGAAGAATTGACTTTCCATCCAACAAGAGCGGAGCAACGAATCCGAGCGGATCGAAAATCGAGCTCACAGTGGAGAGTATACCCCGTCTAGTGCATGGCTTGTCTTGTAGTACGATAGCGAACTGGAAGCAGTCAGACTCAACACACCAATGGACGCCGAGTGCGCGCTCTAAGGGAAGTGAGTCAAGGTCTAAATCTAACTCCTTCACACCGTCTGCTCTGTCTTGCTCTGGGATTCTTCTGATGACTTCTTTACTGTTAGACACAAACTTGTGAAGCCGGAAACCTCCTTTGCTGCACATCTGCTTTACGCTTACAATAAGCTTCACTGCGTCGTCTACCAAGGGAACGGACTTCAAACCGTCGTCAACGTAGAAGTCCTTACGAACGAAATCTGCGGCGTTAGCTCCAAATTCTTCTTCAAAATCATTGGCCGTAGACTTCAAAGCGAAATTTGCGCAGCCTGGGGACGAGGTGGCTCCAAACAAGTGTACGGTCATTCTGTACTCTTTCGGTTCTTTGGTGAGGTCGCCATCTTCCCACCAGAGAAAGCGCAACAAGTCTCTGTATTCTTCGCTTACTTTTACTTGGTGAAACATGGCTTCTATGTCACACATAAAAGCGATTTGCTCTTGTCGAAATCTGCAAAGCACTCCAGTCAAATTGCTTGTCAAGTCGGGGCCTTGAAGTAGGTGCTTGTTTAGTGATTCACTTTCGTACTCGGCAGCACAGTCGAAAACTACACGAATCTTATTGGGTTTCTTAGGATGATAGACTCCGTGGTGTGGAATGTACCAAACGTTCGCTTTCTCTTGAACTTGACCATGGGATGTATGTTCCGATTCAGACATCTCTGGTACCCTCTCAGCGTATCCATTCTTTATCAAATTTTTCATAAATTCCGAGTAGTCCGTGTAGTATTTCTGGCCGTTTCTACCCACGGACCTTCTTTTTAGCTGGTTAAGTCTGTGAAGCGCTACCGTCTTGTTGTTTGGAAGCTCAATGGTTTCGTTCTTCAAGGGTAGTGGGAGCTCATAATGGCCATCATCGCGATGTTGAATTCCCTTTTCTGCTATCTGAATAAACTTTCTGTCTTCCTTGGATACGCCATGCTTCGATTTGTTTTTGTGTTCCAAGAAATCGAGCTCGAACATCTGATTAATTGCTGATGGGTTTATGACCTCCTTCGTTTTTCCGTGGAGAATGAAACTCAACTGGTTAGCGCTGTCACTTGCTCCAGAAATAACCTCTCTTGTTAAGGTAAGATGACAGGTGGAATCTAGGGCGTGGCCGTCTCGAGCGGTGTTTGATGTGGCAACTGGTCCCACGATACTCCAACCTAGCAAGGTTCGAACAGCGTAAGGTTCTTCTCCTTTACCGCGAATGACTTCTGTTGGTGTGATCGCTTTGGGGCAGTTGCAACCAATTAGCAGGCCAATATCTACGTCTTCATCGTACGGAGGAATTTTGCCTTGGATCCCTTTAAGGTGCGGCCAGTTGTTTACGTTTTCTGGTCTTGGAATTTGGTCTCGACGGGAAGGAATGGTCTGCCTTGAATACGTCTTGGGTAGGTCAACTTCGGTGCGTTTGTCAAGTCGCTGAACAATCAAGCCATCAATTCTTTCAACTGCTATCCTCTGACGACCAAGCATTGTGCTTAAATCTAAACTAGTTTCAACACCCTTGATACCGAGTTCACGCTGTACTTGGGTGGTCACGAAGGTTGTGTCACTTGCATCGTCTAGGAGGGCGTAGACCTTGATTGATTTGGCTGGGTTATCCTTGTGGAACAGAAAAACTTGGATGATCCGACAATTAGTGATTACGCTGGCAGACTCTGTAGCTGAGCTGTGCGTTACACTGATCAGGTTTGAGCTCGCGGATCTTGCAACTGGAGGTTTCTCGCTGAGTGGTTCATTCTTGTTAGGTGGGCGCTGAGTTTCTTGTGACTTACGGTCAGGCTGTAGACGACTCTCAGTGGATCTTGGTTTTACGCCATGCAATAAGGTGTGGTGACGTCTTCCGCAATTTTTACAAATGGATCTATTACGACATCCCGAAGACATGTGACCTGACTTGAAACAGCCAAAACAAAGAGCTTTACTGCGAATAAATTCACTGCGTTCATCTACTGAACTCTTGAGAAATTTGCTGCACTTGACGAGGGCGTGCTGACCGTTGCAAAGGGGGCAGGCCTGATCTGTTTGATCTGCAAATGGTCTTGTCGACGAAGCAAGATCGCTGGGGTGTGGAGTGCCTGATGTCGCGAGAGAATTGGCGCTCAAATCACTATCGTCCTTCTTCTTTGACTTGTTCTTCCATCCCCACTTCGGCTGGGTACCAGTCTTTTTGCGTTCCGCTTTCAGGGCATCAGGTGAGAAGATAGGGTCATTTGCAAGTTCTGCTTCTTCTCTGACAAAGTTCGTAAAGGCGCTAAATGTGATTATTTTCTTAAACTTGCTTTGCCTTTCATGAGCTTTCACAGCAGAGTAAGAAGGAAGTTTGCTGCTGACAAGGCGGAGAGTTTCTGTTGAGTCGAGGTCCCCCATTGACTGCATCGTTTTCATTGCTTCTTCGCATCGTATGAGAAAATCAGAGAAGTCCTGGAGGCCACTGCTATCACCATCATTTATCTTTGGCCAGTTTCTTAGACTAGACTTGTACGCCTCCGCTACGTGGATGGGATTCCCGAAACGAAGGTCTAACATCTTGCGAGCTTTATCGTAGGCACTGTCAGAGCTCATAGCCAAGAAACCTTTCACTACATTGTTAGCCTTGCCTCTGGTGTACTTGTCAAGGAAATACAGCCTGTCCTTGTTCGATGGTACATTACTGCAAATGATGGAATCGAAGGCGGTCACGAAGGCTGGATATTCAAAGTAATCTCCGGAGAAAACCGGCGGCTCTTTAACCGGGAGGCTGCTAATCTTCTGCTGATTGATAATTAATGAGCTCAATTCGGCCTGCTTCGCTTGTAGGCTCACGATTTCTTGAAGAGTGGTATTAACGCCATTCTCTTGAAATTGGGGCGTGAACACAGGATCTCCTTTCCGAGGCTCAAAGGTTGGCGTTAGATAACTTCCAGGAACGAACGGAGGAGCGTACGGGTTAGCCTTAAAGCTTCCTTCTTGTTTAATGTTCTCGTTACTTACGTATGGTTTTAATTCCTGTTTAACCGCGGGATTAAAATCTTTGACACTTGACTCCTCTTTATCGCCCGCTAATCTTTCTTCATCTAGGATTCGCCTTATCGCTACTTTTTCGGCGCTTGCGATAGCTATCTCTTTCTCAAGTTGCAGCCGCCTCAATTCTCTTTCTTTGTCGAGAAATTCCATTTCGGCCTGTAACTTGGCAGCCTTGGAATCGGCGTCGAGTAGCGGAAAGGAAAGATGTTTTGTAGAGGACGTACTAAATTTAGACTTTCCAGACGCCTTTGATTTCACGCTGTGACCAGACTTGACAGATCTCACTGACTGTGCCCGACTGAGGTTTCTTTCAAGTGATTGCATACGTTCACAAAGTCTAACTCTGCACTCAATAAATTCCCGATCGCGAATATCGAACCGTCGATATGAATCTTCCTTTTCTTTTTCTGACTGAATTAGATCATTGTGCTCCGTGAATGCGGTATTGAATTTGTCTTTCAAGTTATCCAATTTAAATCTCTCTTCTTCTAATTGTTCTATTGTTGTCTCGGGTAAATCACGCAGCACGTTAATCTTATCCATCTGTTGTTTTAATTTTTTGAAGGCAGAGTTCCGATTAGAAAGTTTTGTTTCCAGCTGATAAGCCAAACCCTTTTCGGTCATTACCCTTCTTCGTCCAGTTGTTTTGGGGAATTCGAATCGTGAAAGTTCTACGCCCGCCACACTCCTGGGTGGCTTTGGTATTTGAGGCGTCGCCTCGAAGTCTATCTCTGATGGCGTTCTAATACGTCCGAGGACCGGTTCGCTAAAGGCTGGTTTCCATATGATCAGAGATCGCAATAAGGTCTGCGATCGTCTGCGATCCTGCGATCGTGATAGCAGACGATCGCAGAAGATAGAACCATGTTCTATCTAAAGGCTGGTTTCCATATGATCGCGGATCGCAGATCGCAGATCGCAGATCGCAAACAATCGCAATTGATCGCAGACGATCGCAGGAGATAGAATATGGTTCTATCTTCTGCGATCGTCTGCGATCACGATCGCAGGATCGCAGACGATCGCAGAAGTAGTTTCCGTGTATGATCGCAGACGATCGCAGACCTTATTGCGATCTGCGATCTGCGATCCGCGATCATATGGAAACCAGCCTTTAGATAGAACATGGTTCTATCTTCTGCGATCGTCTGCGATCACGATCGCAGGATCGCAGACGATCGCAGACTTTACTGCGATCTGCGATCATATGGAAACCAGCCTTAAAAACACTCATCGTTCGTTTGCCAAGAAGCAAAGTACCAAAGGATCGAGACGAAGTTTAACTAGAATACAAAACCATTTGGCGGAATGAAGCGACGATATTTTACTGTAACGTTTGCGACGAAAGACGAGACTTCGAGGGGTGTCGCTAAGGCGTGTTTGCAAAGTGTCGCTGGTGTTGGGACTATTTTACAGGTCGTTGACGCAAAACCACGAAAACCAAGATGACGGTTAACGGTGTTTATTGAGAGACGAAGACGATCACGATCACGATCACGATCGTAAACTGAAATTACAATAATGCAATAACGAAAGTATGAATCAACTTGAATTCGTGCGTAAGGCATAAAAGAAACGCTTTACGTGCCTATGTCGATAACGCGATTAAAATAACAACAATTACACGTAAATTAACATAAACAAAACATAAAAGGCTAAATTAAAACTACTCGAGATTTAAAGGTCGGCTACACAATGAACATTTGCGGCTGATTAACAGCCCAAAGACTAAAATTGTGGGCGTAGCTGTCTAAGCGTCTTATTCTTTCAAATTACTCTTTGATTTCAAGATAATTAGTTGTGCTATTGTACAACACAGTACATATGTGCGCTAACGCGGTGAAGAAGGTGAAAAGTAAACTTAAACACATTGAAATAAAACTAACAAAATCACTTACATATCGGTCCCGCTTGTGCCAAAGGTTTAGTACGAAAGAACGAAGGTGCTGCTATTCAAGGCGAAATCTTGCGAAACTCTGGCCTAAAGGGACGCTAACTTAGCTTTTATATGCGCGTGGTGACGCTAAAAGATTCGATTACAAACCAATAGGAAAACAGATAAACATTGTAACTACGATCGTAACTAGGCACACAAAGTAATTGATAATTGATCTAATCAAAAAACTGTTCCTTTGTTCGATATCCTTAACAATAAGGGACAATGTCAATCAGGACATTATAGCATTGCATTAATGTTATGACCCTAGAATTATGAGCATTATCAATTATTTTTTCAATAAGTGTACCAAATTGAAATGCAAAGCCATGTTTAGT
Organism: Pavona decussata; assembly: GCF_977016875.1. Classification (NCBI taxonomy): domain Eukaryota; kingdom Metazoa; phylum Cnidaria; class Anthozoa; order Scleractinia; family Agariciidae; genus Pavona; species Pavona decussata. The sequence continues at coordinate 123,826 of NW_028145460.1, forward strand.
TCACTTACAAAGAGTGAGTTTTAGTCAAATGGTATGATTGGAGGGCACAGATTCACTAATGCAGAACATACCCTGATGATTCTATCAATTAAAGGGGTTTCCTTCTCTTCTTTTTTCCTGCATGTGAGGTAATCTGTAGGTAATGTACTTTGCAAAATAGTGTATTTTTGTCTCAAAACTCCAATCACCCTTTCCACGTGTATTCGTACGTTTGCAATTTTTCTTGTCTTCTCCACATCGATTGGATCTAACTGACTTTTCCCTTTGGTAAAAGCAGGGACATTTAAGCTTGCCTGGTAGTACCATACGCTTTCATGGACAGTGAACCCTCTGTCTGCAAGAACTAAGTCTCCAGGCAACAAGTTTGTAAGGAAACCAGAGTTTTCAGTTACAAACTTATCTGATGCCCTACCACCCCATGCTTTACTGACAAATGAAATTGATCCTTGGGGGGTAATGCCAATGAGCACCTTAACGGTGTTGTGGTGCTTATAATTAGAAAATGTTTGTGCCCTTGCCAGCAAATTGGTAGGCCTGTCAATGAAAATCTCAGAACAGTCGATAATCACAGTTGTTTTTAGACCAAATGCATCTATGAAACATTTCGGCATGGTTTTCTGAAGGTCTTTGCGCCCAGGCCACACTATCAAAGGAGACAAGCGAATATCCATTACCTCGATCCATGAATTGAAGACTCTTGAAACAACAAATCGAGATACACCAAACCGATAGGCGAGATCCTGGTGAGGTACGTTTAGCCGTAATTTCATAAGGACCATAATAAATTCTTGAAACTTGCTTAAGCGAGCACGGGAGAATTGCCTAGTTGCGTGAGGAGCAATAAAGAAAAATGTTTTTATCAAAATCTCTTATGAAGGCAATCCAGTGTAAAATTTGACCTTGTCATCATCATTACAAAAATACTCTTCATCATAAACTTGTCCTGGCGCCCCCTGCTTTACGTTTTCTGCGCTCCTTGATTCTGGCACTACGCTCCAGATTAGCTTGTGATTTTGCTGTTTCGTCGATTGATTTTTTCTCGTGACCAAGGTGCACAGTTGGGATTCAATCGGGATTGAATCCATCCCAAAGTTGGGCTGCTCTGCCACTGATAAAATGTTTCCCATAAACTCTGTCGTTTTCTAAAATCTTTTCTGTCAAGTCATCCCTGCTGATTGCCGCTAACCAAAGAGTACGTCTTTCTGATGACAATCTTTCCGTTTGTTCTCCTTGGTTTGTTAAAACTTTCGGAACACGGCAAAACGCTACATTCGGACACTTGTCGCTTTTGTTCCCACAACCAACAATTAAACAAAACGACGGCATTATATCAACAAGACCAATTCACACTCTAGTTTGATCGTTCGAAGGCTGCTTGCACTGAAACGTGCGTGGATCAAGGCAATTTTTCTCATAGAAACCATTTAAATTCGAATAAAAAAATTCAGGCAGACAAATTGTAGCGTGCAATCAATGAACCGAGACAAATCGCGCAGAGATACGCCGTGAGACTGGTAGATTTTACAATTTTTTGTCATGATTTCTTCACTCGTAGTCATGTCGAAAAATGAAAATGATCCCAATTTATAAGAAACTGTTGCACTAACAACCAGGGATCATGTTTTCAAATTTAAAAGTAATCGGGCCGATAAAACAAAGTGAGCGGAATAATCGGTTTTAGAAATTGAAAAAAATAGGGCTCAAAAAATCGATATAAAGGGGCTTTGTGGTTGAAATATACCTTAAATGACAAAAGGGCACTGTAAATTAGCTACCTTTCCGATTTTCATTCACAAGGAAGGAAAGGAAAATGCGAGGTATATCTTGAAAACACTTGCGATGCCCGCACTCTGAATGGTAAACACAGGGAAAACCCATCAAAGTGGTCCTCCAACATGGCGGACGGTAAATCAAGGGTCACGTGTCCGCACACACACTAGTCCGTGAATCGCGCTTCATGAGCTTCCTTTTTTTATTTGCGGCTGAACGTTATCAGATCACTTGTGTTCGGGTGCGTAAAACTTACAAGTCTCTGCAAGCGGAAACAAAGCAGAAAAGCAATTGAAAATTAACGCTAAGAATCATGTCTTATGTCTTGATCTTTTCTCACGTCGCCCGTCGCTATAAGATAACTAGTAAAGGGAAAGCCGCCGCTTTTGCTTGTAGCGTTTTCACAAAGACTTATTGTATTATGGTGATTTCCAAAGCGTTAAACGGAGTCAACTCTTTTAAACGGTTCCGTTTAAACGTTTTCTTTCAAGCGTCAAACGGATACTTGTTTCCTATTTGCAGCATTAACAATTTGGGACGTTCATTCAAGAAAGAATTTTCAACTTTCGATAAGCAATTTCGAAACTTTGCTATTTTCAACAATATTTCGCTCGAATAGATTTATTCGCCGACTTTTCGACTGAAGAGCAGCAAGAATTTTCGTTTTGACTGAAACAATACATGCGGTTACGGTGGTTCCCCGATAATTCCGTAGCGCTGATAATTTTACCCTCCTCAGCCGCTTCTGCTTCGGCCCAACAGCTTTGCTTGATGAGGTCGGCTTCAGTCCCCATTTTGTTTTTCCCATAATCATTGCAGATTACAAAATCGACGTGCGCGTACAACAAACACCTCAGATATCCAACAAAATGGTGAAGGAGTTGATTACTCTGGAACGCGAGCACGTGCAAAACTGCGAAAAATTTTCACAGGAGGTGACCGGAAGAAAAAGTAGCTTGCAAAATGATTGGCTAATTTTCCATAAAGGCGTTAGGGGGCGGTACTTGTTTGTGTAGCGAGAAATTTTTTTCAAGCTCTGTTTTCTCAAATTTTAATTTCCGCTTGCAGGGGACACTTTCAAGAGTTACAACTCAACAACGATTTGGCCGATTTCATTAAAATTTGGCCAGATGCTAGAAAAATATATAACCAACAAAAACGTGTCGGAGAATTCGATAATTCTAAAAATTCTTTCCTTGAAAGCCATTTCCGTGCGTTCATTCCGCATGGTTTTCTCGCAGTTTTGAAAATGTTTTGTAACTTTTGAACGAAATCAAATTAGGGAAAACTCCGACACGTTTTTTAAGCTTTTGGGATCCTGACCTGGAGAAAAAAAAACAAACTTCCCACTTTACGGAAAACCTGGGAATTTATTTTCTTAGAAAAGCAATGAAATATTTGAATATCCAGTTCTATAAGCTTTAATTTGATATAGGGTTTTGGGTATCTGTGATGTAACTGAGAGGCGCTATATCCGTTTAACTGAAGCCACCCCTGAAGGTTCACGGTAACCTTAAAGAGTCTCTGTCAACCAGTGCACTTTTCGGGCGTTGAGTCGTGTGGCGGCCATTTTAGCTTATATCGAAATTTCAGTTCTCAGAGTCCTGGCTTTTTATGAGGATCTTTTGCGCTATGAGAACGATTTACGGTCCGGTGTGTTAAGACATCATTACATCATAGAATTTCTATATATATTTGGTTTTTTTTATTGAATTAAGCTTGTGCCAAAAAAACCCCGATTTTGTTGTTGTCGGGCCAACTGTCGCGATCTCCGCCAAAAAGTGGTAGGCCGCCAAAGAATGATAAAAACAAGACTATTCTGTTGCGAGAGAGGACTTTCAACCTCTGGAACCAGAAGACGATTGATCTTGGTTTTCAGCGAAACACCAATAGCGAATTTGCGGAGGTTTCTTGTCTCCACGCTTGCAAGTAAAGTGGCATCGCAAACCTTCATCTCGACACGGACAGCCGCGGTATTTCTCAGATTTCTTTGAACACATTGTTGAACAGCTGCGAGTCTAAGAGGCAATTGCAAAATAAACAAGCTTACATATTTAGGGATATTTTCGTTCAAGATGTCGTAAATAAATTTATCTAGTTCTCTACTCACTACGCGGTTTAGTGGGACCGAAATTGGCTGACTTGTCGCTGAATAAGTCGAAGCAGCTTGTAATCTTCGAGTTGCAATTGCAACCGGAGAGCCATAATAATTTCCCACCATCTCTTCTTCTTCCGAATCCTAATCCATTTCTACTTCACGACTTAGGTCCACCATCATTGAAAGTGTACTCAACTGATCCTTTGACAAGAAGAACTTCGAGGGCTTCCAAACATGGCTGCCGCGCCGAGGAAGCCCTGGCGTAAACAATAACACACGCGCGCAAAGGCCTGTGGTTGAAAGAGACTCTTTAACGAGGGTTTTTCCCACCCAATGTTCAAAGCCTTCTTAATTTTTTACTTGAAAAGACGTGGTGGTGGTGCATTAGAAACTGAAGAGGTCATCCGAAATATGTATTTCAAACTTAAAACCATGTGTTGTCATTTGAAGGTTAGTTCTTGCCTGCTGTTATTCTGCGAATTTAAAATGCATTTTACACATATTGTCCTAACTGTTACTATAGGAAATATACGATGGACAGTGAGGAGGATATCTATGTTAATATGGAAACTTAAAGGGTTAAAGAGCCCTAGGCAGCCACACCTTTGTTTTTGTTTATATGCGAGAGTTTGGCTAATTAACAATTATTCCACGAGCGCGCGTTGGATATGAGATGATAGATAGCAAACGAGGCGCGTAGCGCCGAGTTGGCTATAATCATCTCATATCCAACAAGCGCAAGTGGAATAATTGTTTTATTAAAAACAATCAAGAAATATTGCTAGATCTTACTGATTTTGCTGTGCAAGAATAGGTAGCAGACAATTTAACGGTCGCCATTTTTCGGCCATGGTATAATTAACAATTATTCCACGAGCGCGCGTTGGATATGAGATGATAGATAGCCAACGAGGCGCGTAGGGCCGAGTTGGCTATAATCATCTCATATCCAACAAGCGCAAGTGGAATAATTGTTTTATTAAAAACAACCGAGAAATATTGCTAGATCTTACTGATTTCGCTGTGCAAGAACGACCAGAAGGCAATTTAATGGTCGCAATTTCTCGGCCATGGTATAATGGCTCATATACCATGGCCGCTAAGCCAAAATTATACAATGATTCAGTTTTTAATAATGGCTCATATACCATGGCTGCTAAGCCAATCAAATCCCTCGAATTGCATTATACAATGATTCAGTTTTTAATAATATATTTTATTCAGAGCATGTCGAAATGAAGAAAATCAATGTGAAACTACTAAAGATAATGAAACATACTTTCAAGAGCACAACTTACAGTAAAGCAATAAGATTTCGCTTCACCATGCAATATCAATAATTTCGATGGCATGGAAAATGGCGGAAGCTTACTAGGGTCCTTTAAAAATGATCATAAATATAAACTACGGATTTCTCTTCATTATATTGCCATTCAGTTATTCACCATTTTTTGAGTAGAATAATAAATTGTTGTGTTAAGAGCTAGATCATTAAATAACATAATTCCAGAGTTTTGATTGGTTTAGCGCTCACGGGATATCAGCCATTATACCATGCCCGAGAAATAGTGGCCATTAAATTGTCTTCTGTGTCTTTCTCGAGAAATGAAATAAACGAGATGTAACGATATTTCTTGGTGGTTTTTAATCAAAGAGTTATTCCACTCACGTTTTTTGCACTAGGCCATTTCCGAGTAACTTTGAACCTCGTTGCGAGAGCGAGGCTAAGTACAAAGCTTTCCCTTTAATTAATGTTCATTTTTAGTTTTGTTTGCACATGAATGAAAAATAATTTGTATAATAAAAACTATGCACGAAGCCTTGCTTTCATAATGAGGTTCAAAGCAACTCGGAAATGGCCTATTGGATATGGGATGATTATCACCGACTAGGCGCTACACCCGTCGTTGACTGTCATCTCATATCCGTCGCACACTTGAGGTATAATTGTTTAATATAGCAGAAAATTTGAGCGTAAACGATGGTAACATATTCTTTACTCTTTTAAGGAAATATTTTGTTTGGTAGGTTAAAATTATTGCTACAGTAGTTGTATATGTATTAAAATAAATATTCCGGTGTTTGGAGGCGTGTATTTTCATGGTTATAAGAGAAAGCACACAATAATATGATGTTGTATGGCGTATCAATATGTATGCACACCTTAAACTGGTTATTGTCAGTTCTCCATTGAGTACAAGGAAAGTGAGTGATATGGTATCTTTTGTTTCCTGTAGGTAGTGTGGGCAGAACACCAGCACGTTTTAGAAAGAGCAAGAAAGGATGGTATCCCTACTGTGTAGTGACCCGAAATTCAAAGACCAGTGGTATCGCGTAAGTAGTATGAAAATCCAGCTTCTTAGTAGCTGTAAATGGCGCTCTGAAGAAAATCCATGCTTCTTTTTCACCTGGTCGACCAATGGGAGGTAAAACTTATTATAAGCCAATTGTAAGCTGATCGCACGCGTTTTCAAGCTCTAAATGTAATAAAACTTAATATAATTTCATGAACTTTAATAAAGCTTCTTGCTTTTAGTCTTCATTGGTCCATTGTGTTTTTACGTCTTTGCACGTGATTAGGCGGAATTGCTATAATTACAGCTACTGAGGTGTTGGCGGCTTTCCTCCTCACCTTTACTGAAGACCTTGTTCAGAACTCTTGGTATCACTAGATAGTGTCTCGTCAGCTCGTTGAAAAATGAAAATGGCTTTAATGTCTTCTCGTTCACAGTTAAATCAAGGTCAGTCCACTGGGCCGGCAGGTGTAGACGTCGATGTCACGCCAGTATGGCGGCAAGGAATCACGGAAAGAGGTGTGGTCGTTAGCATTCTTGATGACGGAGTAGACCACGCGCATCCTGACCTCAGGGAAAACTTTGTAAGTAATCAGAAGCAATAGATGCATGTCACTGCTTACATGGGTTGTTATCCTGACAGGAAAAGGTCTAGATTAACCATTTGGACTTTCTGTTAGAAAAATGAAATTCATTTTTCTCAGCCGATATGTCTTATGATAATGTTTCAATCGTAGCTTTTTCCATGCATCCACAGAAAGTCAATAAAAACATGCGATTAAAGAACCAGTTTCTCATGGAACGCCAAATTTCGGACCAACTATTCCAGTCAAAAAAAACCTTAACGTATTTCTGTATTTATTTCAAAACCAGCCTATAAAGCCCTGTGATTAAATCAGTGGGAAAGATAGAAGAGTTGGCAGACAATGAGTTCTTGCTTTATTATCAATCCACCTCAGTTTCTTCAGCGACAAACTTAGTCCTAATAAACCACTTGTGCGGCAGTCCATCTTGGGTTATATTAAAGAGACATCTTCTTTGTTTACTGTAAGGCGCGACAAGATGGCGGCACTAAGGTGGCGATATTTCGATCAAAGCATCTGATCTCGGCAATAAGTGACTGTAAATAAACTAGCTTTCATTTGAATAGTCACACTTCAGGACATTTTTTTTCACTCGGCTAGTACTGTGGAACTCCGTTTAAACCGCCAAGGACGCTCCGCAGGCAACAAATTTTGGTCGTATTTGTTGAGTTGTGTCAAATCACGATAGTCTACAAAAGGAAGGGGAAGCAGGGGGGGGGGGGGGGGAAACCAAACAGCAAAATATCTATAGAATTAATGTGTTTGCTTTCACAGTTTAAGCTATTTTGCATTTTAAATCTTGTATTAACGGAGTAATTTTGTAATGAATGGATACGTTGGGACTCTAAATGGCGGACTTTAGTCGTATTAATGAAGTGGTCGGATTAAAGAGTGGTCGTATAGCGCGATCCCCTGAAATCACATTTTATTGCTCCCGATTTGACTCATTGGTGTAAGGATTAACGCCCAGTTTCATCTTGTTGTGTGTTGACTGGCCACATCCTTCAAAATATACATTAAACGTTAAAATATCGCCCTTAAGTGGCTGACTTTTTGTCTCAAAGTACCAGGCAATTCAGAAGCCGAGGAAAGGGGAGACTATGACCCAGAAACGTTCGACACCTTTCTCCCAGAAGAATGTCAAGATGGAGTAGGCATGAGCCAAAATCCTGGAGCTTTCTACACCTCGTACGAAACGCCGGACGTTACTCAGGAAAACAATAACTACCAAATAACAGCCGCTGCTAAAAAGACGCTTCAAGACGACGACGAAACTGGTGACGATGAAAGTGACAAGGTTTACGGGTATGATCGGCACATTTACACGAACGAACCTAGCAAGATATCCCAGAGCAAACGAACGGATACAGATTATCAAGGGCAGAGAGTGCAGGTCACAACGGAAGAGACTGGCTCTCAGCGAGTGCAGGTCAATAATGGCTTTCAAGAAGAGTTTGTTCCCGGGTTAAATCCCGAATCAGGGAGGATTAGCTCGGGCGTGTTTCTAGAATGGAAATTGACTTTTTACGGGACTGGTCCCGATGATAGCGTGTCAGGTTACGGCGATGATGACGATGACAATGATGCCACGCGCGCGTCTGACATAGATTTAGATTTATAGTGCGTAGCAAACGTTCGCCTTTTTTATGTTTATGAATGTTAATTAACCAATTCGCTCACAAGCCGTACGCAAGTGTAAAGGTGGCGGAAGGCAATCGGTAACATAAAAAGCATTTCAGTTACATCTTACTAGCTATGTTTATATAATCGATGCTTAGACTCAAAAGCTAGCGCCACTTTTTAAACCAAAACAAACCGCGCCACAGGAAGGGACTTATTGGCAATTGTAATTGAATACTTCTGAACTTAGGGGTTTATTGCTGGTACAAAATCAACAGTTACAACCACTCTTATATTTTCAAAAACAGCATCACGGGAAAGGACGTCTGCTTAGTATAGTGATATGTGAAAACTGAATTACAGCCAGCCATACTTTAGGTTTTTCTGGAAAAAAAAAGTTATACAAAACTTGAAAAATAACACCTCGGAAACGTACTTCTCACTCGATATATGTATATGGTCACAATTAATTAAATATTTCTTCCAACGACTCAAGAATTAGAACCACAACTCGCCAAAGAAATTATTTGTAAAGGTGAGTGACAACTCTGGATAGCAACTTTTGGAAAAAAAGCAGTTTAATAAAGTTTCCTAAACCAAAAAAAGTAACGGTACCCTGGCAAATCAGAACCGACCCAAACGACACCATGAACAAGGCTGAACGTAAAGAGAATACACGTGAGAGGGACAGCATTTGTGAAAGAAAACGAGTTGTGTGCATATTTCAGTTCTTAGGTCTGCTAAATACTTGTTATAGGTAGTGCACTTCCTCATATTTTCTTGATTGTTATGCTTAGTGGAATAACCATTGTTTTCGTTGAATGCGGTGATCTTGAATGATGTTTGACTTAAGACGTAAACATTCCTTCGTGCATGCCTGCTTAGGTTTCTGCGGATGAAAGGTTCTTTTTAAGCATTCAAGACTGTAAGGTGACTATATTCACATATGAAACTTAGGTCTGGCTCAGATGTGCCAAAAGCAACAGCATGGTACGGCAGTGGTTTGTCAGCGGTACGGCGACTGAATCAATTCTGTGAGGCAGATTTGAATGAAGCAGCGCGAAAACTTTTAAGGTACTGCAGAAGTTGTTTCATATGCCTTTCATGGCTCGAACCTAATGCAGTAAATACACTTTTGTATTTTTTTGACACATAGTAAGACTCTGGTTCAGTGACCAGTCAAGCATGAAAGTTGGGCGCGTTTGCAAGAGGCGGGACGAGTTCGGTTTGACATAAAGTGCAACGTTTGAATCAGCTTTTGTCCCAGAATAGCACCAAAGTCGAAGCTGGTCGAGTAACGTGCGCGGTCTGAATCAGCTTCTTGCTTTTACTGCGCTGTCAATAATAAGTGGACTCTGTAGTTCAAGATTCAACTAACCGTTACGTTTTTACTGCCGTCAATCCTTGAGAGGACTTCTAAGAAAACAAAATGTTTGGCTCAATGGGGTGGAAAGTTCATGTTCGTGCGCTGTGATTGGCAGATTTCGATCCTCTTTATTAGTTTCTGTATTTTTTGCGGTCAGCCGGTTGTCGCCGTAATTATGATCGACAGCAGTAAAACAAGGAAGCAAATTGTTAGTTGGGATTGAAGTTTAGAGTCCGTATGTTATTGAAAGGCGCAGTAAGTCGAACTGAATTAAACTAGGTACGGCGCTTGCCATATACGGCCTCTTTAATGGAAACGTTCGTCAGTGATTTTTAGTTGGTAAACCCGTCCTTTCGCTGCTCAAGTTTAATATTTTTGAAAAAAAGCAAAATCGACTTTGTTAAATGTTAAAGGATCGTTCATTTGAGTGGTCATCGATTTGAGTTTCTGGCGTGGACGTGAGAATTTTAACTTCAGCTGAAGATTCATTTTTTGTCAGGACACGTTGACTCCTTTAGCTTTCTGGGGAAGTGTCACTGGTGATTTCGAATTTTCATTAATTTCATTTCAGGGTTTTCTATCTTAAACAGGGTATTTGATTTTGTTATGTTTTGTCTTAAAGGGGGTATCTTTTTCAAATTGGATTCAATTAATAATTGAGAATGTCTTAATAGGGTACTAAAGTGTGACATAACAAATACTTGAATTTTTTAAATTATACAGTTTCCTAAGATTCTCGGAAAGAATACAATGAGAAATTACTACTTGCCAAAAATCAACAGCTTATTCAACCTTATTTCAATTTGGGGGGGGGGGGGGGGGATGAGAGGGGGGCAGAGATATTGGCAATCAGGTATGCTCCAATGACTCCACACAAACCCTACTAAACTGAAACAAAATTAGAAGGATTTATCGGGAGTCATCCGAGCATAACAGTGCCAATATCTCACCCCCAAATTGTAAGAAGATGTTGTGTTTTGGCAAGTAGGTTATGTTTATTGTGCTCTTTAAGGATATCTTAGTAAATCTCGTAATTTCACAAATTAAGTTTCGTGACGTCATCACTTTAGTACTCTAATCTGTCAGCGATGGTTTGCAGTTGAGGCAAAACCAAGTTGCCGATAGCATAAATTGTAACTGCAGCACCTTCTGTCAGTGACCGTCGGGCCAGGGTTTATCACGTCCAAAGGCACTTCTCTAGCCAAACTTCTGAGTCCCTGTGGGCTTAGTTGATATAAATAGCGTATAGACAGCGCAGATCATTTTCAACACCCCGATGTATCATACCGTTGTTTATTTAATAATAGCTAAGTCTACTAATTCACGATTTATTAATGTTGCCGAGAAACGTATCCATTACATCTCACTAAAATATTTTAGAATCAATGTTTGTCTTCGTCATTGATAGCTTATTCAAGTCTAAATCAGTCTTCCTTCTTTTTTGAATATGATGTACAATATGTCCTAGCTGGTGATTTTGGAATTTTAATCAATAAAATATGACAATTTCGTATATAGACTCCGCAGTCTCTCAAGGCCCAAGGGAAGTGGTAGGGAGACAGAATAGGTGTTACGTACATTTGAAGGGCACTCAGTCACCCTAGAAAAGCTTTTCTTGTCCTCATGTTCTCCTATATTGAACGGAAATTCGACCGTCCTGAGGTCTGTGTTAATCATCACTGTTCGGTATAGGTAAGTGATGGCCTTCCTGGAAAATGGATGTCATGCTTTGGTTTAATTTCTATTGAATAGAAGATCTGGTTTAATTCTCCTGTGGCTTTCCTGTAGTGGTTAGCAAATCTCACCAGCTGCATAGCCACAGGCTGAACGAAAAAAAAATTAAAAATAATCGCCTAGTACGAAAATTAGCAAAATCGTAAACTGATCAGTCCAGTTTCTCTTCAAACCTAACATTTTGCGTCACACGTTATTAGAAAGCAGTGTTACTTCGCTCCACCGAATTCTAGGAAAACGTCATCACCAATAAGAACAAAAGGTGCCCAGTATTTTGGATCACTGTACTCATCAGATTCTCTCATAAATTTAACGGCTTGGTTAAGAGACTCGCTAGCACTTCGTCCTTCAGCAAGGTGATAGTAGAAACTTCTCATGAACTCCAGTGTGGCCTCATCATCGATCGCCCACAGTGTCACCAAAACAGACCGAGCCCCAGCACCCATGAAGGCACGCGCAATACCAACTACACCTTCAGCTTTGACCCTTCCTCGACCACTGTGACAACAACTAAGTACGACAAGTCTTGCGCGGAGCTGAACATTTAACACATCTTTCATTCGTAGCACATAATCGTCTTTTTTGGGAATAGGGCAGGTTCGATGTGGATTTGGCGTTAGAGCAATTTCACCAGTTTCCATGCAACCATGTGCCGCAATGTGAACTAAGGCAACCGAACTCAGTCGTCTCAACACCTCATCTTTTGTGGCCTCTTCGCCAATGAGGGGGCTTTCCTTCAGAAGTTTGCCAATCATTTCCGCCTCCTTCCTGGCGAATGGAAGCTGTTTCAGGAGAACGTTCCCGTGGCCATCAGTAACTTCGGCTACCCATGGGTCTCCCACGAGCATTGCACCATTTCTACTGTGGTAATCCTCTGGGCAATCAGCAATTAGTTTCAAACTGGTCAGCGATGGAATCACCCGGATTTTGAACGATTCACAGAGCAACTTGGAATCTGAATCCAAGAATGCAGCATAAGGAGCTAGCCACAATGGCCCATCTGGAACAATGATAAGTTGATTACCTTGGACCAGGCCTGTAAACGGTTTAATGGCAATGTTGTACAATGTGTGTAGAGAACTATTCTGCTGTAGTGAATGCTCTGTGCTGTCATCAGCTGAATTCTCCTCTGTGGATTGGCGGTCTTCTCTCAGAGAATCCATGGAACGATCCTCGCATCTAACGCCAACTTGAACACCAATCTCTTTGTAGGCAGTTTCTATAAGCTCCTGCAAGTAGGTCTTGACATTATCCAACGCAAATGGATCGTCAATTTCCTTTCGGACAAAACGGGACGCTCTCTTTTCAGAATGTACCCAGGAATGAAGGGCACCACTATCAGCAGCTTGAAAAACTGTAGTGGATGGAACAAAGCTCAGCACGTCCAAATCATTTATTTCTCGACCATTTGATCCAGGTTGACTTCTTAGAATACCGTACTTTGTTCGAATGAGGTCAGTTAGAGCTTGCGCTCTTCCTTCTTCGGCAGCCAAGAGAGCGTCACCAAATTTTCCCAGTTTTAAAAGAGTTCTCCACAAGGCATTGTATGCAATCTGATTTGTATCTCGAAATCCAATTTTCCACTCATCTTCTGTCCGAAGAAGACTTCTCACTTCATTAAATTTGTTCACGCTAAACTGGTAATTTTGTAACGCCTTAGGTAAACTTTCTAATAGTTCAAAGCTGCGTCCTAATGCACAGTAGGCGCGACCTTCCCCAGACCTGTCTTGCACTTCTTTGGCAATATTAAGGCTTAGAGTGTGATAGTGTATGGCTTTCTCGAAATTATGGAGAATTCGGAAAATGTTGCCAAGATTCAAATAAGCACACTCCTCTGCTGCCCTGTTTCCCTGTGCTTTAGCAATGTCAAGGGATTTTGTGAAAAACTCCTTGGCTTTTTCGATATCCCCGAGACACTGATAAGCAGCACCAAGATTCGTATATCCTGTTCTTTCTCCAGACTTGTTCCCAGTTTGTTTAGCAATGCTAAGACCTTGCTCCTGGTATTTTATGGCGTTTCTAAAATCCCTTAGACTGCTAAACGCAATCCCGAGATTACAGCAAGCAGTCCCTTCCCCGGGTTTACTTCCTACTTCTTTGGCAATACGAAGATGTAGTTTGTGGTAGTAGATGGCCCTTTCAAAATCTCCGAGACTTTGAAAAGCGATACCGAGGTGGGAATACTCACGCCCTTCCTCATCCTTGTCATTGGCCTCTTTGGCAATGCTGAGGCTGAGTTGGTAGTATTCAATGGCTTTTTTGAAATCGCAGAGTCCGTCAAAAGCAACTCCAATATTGCCATATGCACGTCCTTCCCCAGCGTAGTCTCCCACTTGTTTTGCACTATCAAGATGTAGATTGTGGCAAGCTATGGCTTTTTTGAAATTACCGAGATACTGAAAATCACTGCCAAGATTGCCATACGCTTGACCTTCCGCGGCAATTTCACCCAAGTCTTTGGCAATCTCAAGATGCTGGTTGTGGTAGTCTATGGCTTTTTGGAAATCGCCAAGACAGTAAAAAGCATTGCCAAGATTAGCATACGCAATACCCTCACCAGATTTGTTTCCCAGCTCCTTCGCAATGCTCAGAGCCTTGCGGTGGTATTCGATAGCTTTTTTGAAATCCCCGAGATTGCGAACAGTATTGCCAAGATTGCCATACGCCGCACCTTCTCCAGCCTTGTCACTTAAGTCTTTGGCAATGTTCAAATGAAGGTTGTGGTAGACAATGGACGTTTTGAAATCACCGAGTCCGCCAAAGGCGTTGCCAAGTTGAGAATAGGCAGTTCCTTCCATGGATTTGCTTCCAACTTCTTTGGCAATACCAAGACACAAGTTTTGATACTCCAATGCTTTTTGAAAATCACCAAGGCTAAAAAAAGCGTTCCCGAGTCTGCCATACGCTCTTCCTTTTGCAGCTTGGTTTCCCAGGGCTTTGGCAACATTTAAGTGTAGGTTGTGATAGTATACGGCTTTTTGAAAATCACCGAGACGCTGAAACGCTGTTCCAAGATTACCATACGCAGCGCCTTGCAACGATTCGCTCCCAATGGACTTGCCAATTTCAAGAGCTAGATTGTTGTAATCAATGCACTTTTGAAAATCACCAACACTGCTGCAAACACTGCCAAGATTGCAATATGCGTGTCCTTCAAGTGATTTATCACCAATTTCTTTAGCAATTGTAAGACAAAGGCTTAGATTATCTTTTGCATCTTTAAAATCGCCGAGACCATAGAAGGCAGTGCCAAGATTACCATACGCAAACCCTTCCTGCGCCCTGTCTCCCAGCTCTTGCGCAATGGTCAAGTGATATTTGTGGTAAACTAATGATTTTTTGAAGTCTCCGTGATTGCGAAAAGCACTGCCAAGATTACCATATGCAATCCCTTCCTGAACCCTGTCTCCCATCTCTTGCGCAACAGTCAAGTGATATTCGTAATAAGCTATTCCTTCATCACTGGCGTTCAAATGTTTATACTCTGAAAGCCTAGTTGATTGTTGAATTGAAACAGCTACCTGTTAGATAAAAGCGTGTATTGTTTTTGTGATCAGAAGTATTTTGGTCAATATCCCCCCGAATTACTCAAAACAAAGGAACATGCAATAGTACAAAAATCAACCAAACAAAAAGTCAAACAATTAAGTTTAAAACAAACAAAACCTTAAGCTAAAAACCTAAAACAAAAGCATCACATCAAAGGAGAGAGTAGAAGTAGTTGCTAAATGTTTTAGGTGAGGCCACTGGGAGCTCAATTTATATACAGCTAAGATAATTAACAATATTTCCATATTTAAAATGAACAGATTTGGGAAATGTCACTCAAAAATAAGGATAAAGACTTTTTGTGGAATAAGCGATTATACCCACGAAGCTATGATCAAATGGCATAAATGGATTGGCTCTGACAAAGCTTCATCGCTCGAAACGTCAGCTGTTTTAAGATCATTTTAGTGTTATTCTATCACTTTTAATTCCTTCTTTTAATGTTGGTGTTTTGCTGAATTTTTGGAGAAATATGGCCACGTTGGCCACTGTTCAGAAATCATGAGACAATTGTCATAGAGACATCACATCCTATTGCGAACCTCACAGAAAAAATTTTTGGGCATGCTATCTATTTTTACGTTTTCATTGTTAGAACATTAATACTGGTGAGTTAAGGAGGGGGAAAGATGCCTCCTCCGCAGACCCCATAAGACGTACAAAAAGCCTAGTCGAGAGAGAGTTAAAACGGTTGTGTGTGTACGATAACACAGCAAAGCTTGAGCTATTCGAATTCGTTATCTTGACAATCCTCTTCCTCCTCCTCCTCATCATCATCATCATTATCATCATCATCATCATCATCATCATCATAATAATAATAATAATAATAATAATAATAATAATAATAATAATAATAATAATAATAATAATCTCATTTTCTGAGGTATGCGCACGTTATGTGATAATCTCACCATGTCTTTCGAAGTTTTATTTTCAGACTTAGCCTTTGGTTTCTCTTCTCCCGCGTCTTGCTGTCTGTTTACTTCTTTTAAAGAACTGCTCCTTAATTTCAACAACGTCTGGTTTGTCTCGTCAATCTTCTAATAGTCAAGGTGTTTAATTTTGTTTTCCATACATTGTTTAATAAGAATGCTGACGCGGTAAGTTCTTATAAGTGGATTGTTCATATGAGAGTTGCTTTAATTTTCTGTGTAATCCGCTTGGTAAAATCAGCCTAGAGACTGAATACAAGGACTTTTATGACAGCAGGTTAGCCATTGATCTTAGACTTTCGTTTCGATTAAAAATGACACTTATCTTATCTATTTTCGGTCTTTCACTTTCGTCAGTCAATAAACAGTTCTTGGCGGGTTGACTTGAATGGTTTCCGTTCGTATAGACTGGGAAGAGGACCACAAGTTAAATTGTAAAATGAAAGATCATAAACTAGAAGTGACTGTAAAAATTTGCCAATCTTCCAGGTTTGGAAGCTATTTGCATTTCGCCAAACTTTTAGGTTTAATGCGGGCGAAATGTTCTCTAAACAGGCGATGGGTGGCCTAGTAGCGATGGCGTTGAATTATCGACCGATTGAAAAACTGCAGGGTTAATTATTTATGTAAGGATACTGCCAATCCTTTGTCACACCACGTGATGGCTTCTTCGAACTGATGCAAATGAACACAAGCAGTCGCCCCTGATGAAGAAAACGTGTAAACATTAAATACAAGCCGCAAGCGGTGCGACAGTTTTTTGGACAACATATTGCGAGTGAGATATTAATTTTTATGATATAGACAGGAGCGGAAATACACCGCTCATAAAATGTATACGAAACTACATCCGGGATCCGAGTGGCGTTTTCTCATATCCACACTAGTGAGGATATTGACGACGTCATTTCCCACTTTTTCGCGGTTGTTTGAAGAAGAAGAAGAAGAAGAACCTTTATTGGTTTATACCGCTCAGGGTCAGTCCCTTCAGATGCAAAAAGCTGTCTGTTTAATGGGAAAAACAACCTTGAAAATTTGTCTTAATTATATGTTTTATCAAGAAGTACTCCTCTCTCCCCCGTCGAACGTTTTCTCTTCTTTCCTTTTTTTTCTCTCTGTAAAATTCTATTATGGTACAATGCACAAAATTAAAAACTGACTCATTGGACGAAAAAATATATATATATATATATATATATATATATTTATATAAGATCGTTTTCTGTTAATGTCCTGTATCTTAATTTTTGTAGTATTTGTAAACTTTGCAGTTTTGTGTATTGTAAACTAAGCATTGTAATACTATTAGTTATATTTTAAAAGTAATATTACTGTTAATAATTTTATGTTAGCATTGTAAAATGTATTATCACAATTATCCTTTTGAAAGAAAACAATAAAAAAAAGCTGTCTGTTATCAATGGGAGCCCTGAGCACAACAATGTAATGTTTGTGCAAACAGTTGGTGAAAAATGACGAGGGATAAATTTGTCTATATAATAAAGAAAAGAAAATTCAGGTTGGTTTGAAGATATGAATTTTCTTCTCTCGTGTTAAAAAGAACATTTTACTCACTCGCTGCGCTCGTTCGTAAAGTATTGTTTTAGCACTCGAAAATAAGTTCATATCTTCGCGCCGCCGTGTAATATCCTCTATTTATTAAGAGGTAATTGACTAGATTTCTAGTGTTACTATTTAGGCCATTCCAGAAAACAGGACCTCTAAAACTTAGAGATCGTCTGCTAAATTCAGTATTTATGCGTCTCATTTTCAGTAAAAGACCCCTCTGGTCAGATTCATAGGCCTCGAAATATAACGACAGTCTATTTTCTGAAATGTTGATCACAACCCTGAAACATTTCCACTGCTACCCTTTTCTTATATATAGGCTAGGTTGTGCCATTTAACGAGTTTTAGAATTTGGTGATTAGCATAATTGGTGGGAATGTCACGAATCTGTCGAGCAGTTTTTATATGTAGTTTCTCTATATCTTCAAAGAGGGCTCAAGCAGAAGGAGCCTCTGTGGAGTAGAGAGGGCTATGTCACCTTAGTAACAAGAAGTCATACCTCTTACAATCGCCTTCACGAAAGTTGGTTGTAATTCATTTGCAGATGTTGCGTCATTCAGTGAATCATGATAATTCCCTATGTAAAAATCAAGACGTCGTTAAGGAAGGAATGAAAAACTACTCAATTAATGTCACACTCATTAACTTGGCCCCAGCTTTCATATTGTAGAAGAAGACTTATTGGAGAGGGAAGATTATTTCACTGATTACGAGTTTTGCATGAGCAAAAAGGAAATGCCTTTTTTTTCCAAACTTTTTTTGCACACAACTTACTGACTGAAAGAGGAATAACGAATTGAGTGTCACAGAATAAGTCTTTATTAGGACAATTATACTAATTGCCTAAGTTTTGATATAGACAAACTGACTTATGTTTTGACCATTAGTAAACCTCAGTTTTGAAGTCTATCTTCTATGCTTCCTAACGTGAGAAGGGGGGAGGGAAGGGGAGGGAGCTTAATGAGAGTGACGAGGGAAGGGTGGTGGTGTGGGAATGTTGGGGTATAAAAAACCCCTCAAAATAAAAACCGGGGGCTTTTTTGAGAGGACTAAATAGAGAGGGAATGGGATTTTATTACAATTTTTTTTACGGTAAAAAGCAGATGCGGTTTTATTAATCAAAGGTGTTTGTCCCCAAACTGGAGGACCAGTTATGTGCTGTCCCTTTCTTCCCGACTAATTGAACCGTCATTTGTAAAGAGGACACATCGCTATGGTAACTAGGACATTTACACTAGCTAGTGCAAACTCTAACAAAGCAGTGGTCGTTAAGACTTCCGAACCCCCTTAAATACTGAGTGGCGATTAGAAACCGAAATAAAAATAAATCATTGACTTTATGTAAGTGTCGAAGTATTTATATTTAGTACTGAATTGCTAATTAGAGGCACTATAAATCAATGAAATATATACAAACTGAATATAACATTTGTTAAGAATCTCAACCGTTGGTGGAAGGTAAACCAGTTGGCTATCTACAAAGCGTGGCCTTGGGTTTGAAAACGGGGCTACTGTGAATCAAATCCGAGACACTAAACGGTAACAAAACGAACATTTGTAAGGCTAAATAATAATAATGGACAGGACACCGTCATCGTTTCAGAGCAGTCGCCCAGCCTGGGGCCCAGTGTCACACCAACGTAACGCTCCAAGAAGCGGACATATCTCGTTAGTGGGCAATCAACTTAATCAAAAGGGCTTCCATTCAGTACGAGAATTTGGACTTTACTTTGAACTGAATAAAAGGCTTCTTACCCGAATAAAAATGAGCAATCGCCCTGTTATTGTACAGTTTGGCCTTCATGTCGTCATCTCTGCAATTCACTTTAATCCCTTCAGTGTAGTAGTTGATGGCGTCGTTGAAATCCCTGTTCCTGTATGCATCATTTCCTTCATTCTTGTACACCTCTGCTATTGCTAAAATGTCGGATTGAAGCCTGTTTATCACTGTGTTCATGTATTATTAATAATGTATCAATCACTTTGCCTCCTGGGGTCAGATCCACGAAGCCTTTCTAAGTTAAGGTGTATCCGAAGTATTGCTTCTGAACAATAGTCTATTGTTATAATGACAATAAACTGTTGTCAAGCAACAATACTTAAAGATGAATATTAACTTAGGAGGGCTTTGCGAATTTTAACACAGCAGATATTTAAACTACGGAGCTAAAAAGGTAAGCTCTTATTCCATATGATCTCTGCCTTTTTACAAAACAACTGACCAGCGGCCTTAGTGATCACATAGAAAGATGGGGTGCAGCACTCATGTAACCATAGTGATTGCACATTTTCACCTGCTCTGATTGGTTGAAAGTCTTCTTTTAGAAATCTGTACAAGTACAGTAGATTTTCCATGGCTGTTATTGTGCCATCTTCCCGCCCTCCCGCTCACAGGTGAGGTGAGATTTATAGAAGGACCTCGTAAAAATTGTGACAATTAAACTGAATGAAAGATGCGAAAGATCGAATTTTTTTAAAGTTATAGCGAGTGAATATCGACAAAAGTACGCAGCCCGGAAAAATCCATTTTAAAGGAAGAAAGGCTCAGAGCAACGGAACGTTTTTGGTGTATAGTTCATTTGCTATCGGTAAGCTCTTTTTTGCTGAAAATTTGGGAGGAAATATTGTATTTCAAGGGTTACATATCGCTTAATGAACAGAAGTAGCTTGTTTGCCGATGGAAATGTTCCGTGTATCACTAGAAATCATATATCAGAGAGGCGTTTATTTGAATTTTTACTCGAAAACCCATGGTAAGCCCTAGCAAAAGGCTGATAATCTAATCGACTTTCAGCCTCAGCTACCTGTGCTTGTCAAAACAACAACCAAAAGTCAAATGCTTTGTTTATAGTGGAAATGCACTTAGTTACCCAGCTAGTTTACAGGCTCTCCACTCTAAAATAGCGGGAAACAATGGATTCTATTATTTGCATGTTCTTGTGTACACAGATAATTCACATTATGGCGTCAATTGTTTGAACCGCCACACAAACAGAGAACAAATGGCTTTATTGAACCCAAGGAACAATTTTAGTCAACAAATCCTCACCTCTTAAAGTGTCGTCATCAAAGTCCAGTGCCTTATCGGACGATGATGTGACGTCACTTTCATGATCATCTTTGACTGGAGGATTCGCCATGGATGCTGGGAGGTTAAAAACTGCATTAGCATATAAATTCCCTTTATAGAAAGGGGATTCCCTTATTTCAAATAACTACAATCAGTATATTACACTTTTTAGCCATATAGTTAACAATTATCCTGCGAAAACGTGCGGGATATCACCTTATACGAAGCCGACGAGACCGTAGGCTGAGCTGGCAAAAATAAGAGGATATTCCGCAAGATTGAGCAGGATAATTGTCTTCTTATTTAACGCATTGATAAAAAAGCACAGCTTTATTGCAGAAATGCTGGAGATTATCTTTATTTTGCCATTTTTCTTCCCGACACACGAAATTACGTATATCGCAGGATATCCGTTGACTACGGACGACGAATATTCAGTACACCATGACCATATTTGGGCAGTGTTACAATGCGTTGAAAAATAAGGTGGAATTGGATTAAGGACGGCGCCTACTTATACAGAAGTATTAATATTTGCTCCGTTTTAGAAGATACGGAAAAAAAAGCAGACGTTAGCAAGTGCTATTGGAATACAATAAGAAAATTGGGGAAATCAGGCATTTTTTAGAGATAAAAAAGTTACAACAATTCTAAAAGCACCAAACTACAAAACAGTGAATGGTATTTATCTATAGTTGAACTCAATTATCTCTGAAAAATGAGGGGTTGTTCCTAATTCTCTTTTCGGATTCCCATAACCCTTGCCAAGGTCTGCTTTTCTCGCTTAGTTATAAACCGTGCAAAAATATCTCTGTTTTAGCAGGTACCGCTGACAAGAAAACCGACTTTCTCGGACCATCGCGAGATGTGCATTATTATTATGATGTCTATTTTTACCCTGTTGTGGTTTTACTATTTCACTTTCAAGGGTAAGTGTCTTAGGGATTTAGTGTCATTTCAAAAACCCCAAAATGGTTTTATATCAACAGAAACTTAAGTTAATGGTCCATTTTTATCACAAATTATCACCCCAGCGTACTAAAACTGTCGATGATTGTCTCTGGCTACAGATGGACTGATTGTTTTCAAGTTTCAATCCATTCCGGCCCTGGCTAACTTTTTCAAGTTCTCGCATTTTTGTTTCCAAAATGTGCTAGACATAGATCACGAGTTGCTGCTTTGAAAAATTTAATTGATTTCGTTCTCTTAGTGTTCTAGAATTATTTTGTAACTAAGTGACGTTTCTCCCACTATTTTCACCAAAAACAGTGAAATTCGATCCCCACTGTGACACTTCTCCTCTAATTTGTCCGTAGAGTATACATATGAATTAATCAACACATTTGTATACTGAGCGTCAAATATTAACAGGCTTATCGCGCTTTACAAAGCGTTGAAATAAAAAAAAAAAAAAAAAATGATATACACGCAATGTATGGTCCCGAGGGAAACAGTTAGTTTTGTTTTCCCAAGAGTCCTGATGTCGAGGGAAACATCAGGACTCGAGGGAAAACAAAATTAACTAGTTTCCTGAGGGACCATATATTAAGTGCTTTGTTATATATTTAGGCTTTCCCTTCAACAGTCACAGCAAAACAAAACAAAAAAGACAAACAAACAAACAACTGAGAGGGCAACAACTGCGGAATTGTATCCCGGTCGGGATACATTTGTATTTGATCGGGGCACGTGACCAAGAATCAACCAATCACAATACTCATTTTGTTGAGTGAAAGTCTAGGTATATAACAACACTATATGTACCTAACTTGTAAAATAAAGTCAACGGTAGCACTATCAAATAACGAGATTTAAAACTAAGAACAGAATCGTTTCATCTATTATCTAGAAGAGGTCCATCAGTTTTGGGTAGTAATGTATCTGGGCAAAGTAATGTGTGCAGATTTGTTATGTTGTGCTCTTTTTACTGTCACCATTGGACGATTAATACTAATAACCACTTTTCTTTGCACAGTATCATTATAATGAGCTTTTACAAAATTTGAAATTTGTTAAAAACGATTGTAAGTATAATTTCTTGCTATCTGAATTGACGGCTAGGAAAAAGTGTTTGCCCGTTCAAAAGACAACAAAGTAACGTGTCGGTGACTGCCTAAGCGAAAGACATTTAGTCTAAAACATTAAGATATATAATCGTTTGGTGACTCAAATAAATTAGCAACATACCGCAACTTTGAAACGATTGAGCCACTGTTGCCGATTTCAGTGTTGCATCTGATCATTTGATTCTCAGTAGCTTGGATCACAGCTAAGGTGAATATGGTGACCTAAGCTAAACGGTTGAGATTTACATTGAATAATTAGAGAGAATTGTTTCAGTTTCCTCGTGTTTACTGTAAACAAGAGCTTTCATTTACCAGTCGTTTTGTTTTGTTTTCGAGTGTTTTCAGTTTTTGGATTAAAATCTTCATTTTCGAATGGATTTTATTTCAAAGCCAAGAGGCTTTCTAATTTTCTTTTTCAGGCGACGCTAAAAAAGATTGTGATTCTTAGCAAATCGCCTCTTTCGTCTGTAATGACGTATGCTGTTTTGAAAGGGTAAAGGCCCTACAGACTCAGAAATTTATTTTTCATATTTTAGGAATTAACTGGTGTTAAAGAAAGAAGTGAGTTTCCAAAGGCGTCAATGATTTGCTGTCTTTTAACCGTAACGTTACAAATTTAAATATTTATAGAAATGTGCCATTATTTTTCCATTATTTTAAGTTTTTAAAAAACTCTCTTTCGCTCATTAATAGTTAGGATCGTTTTAGTGATTTTTGTAACCCAACTGTAACATGTAAAATAATGTATCAGTTCGATTTTTACTTCAACTTTTAAATCATTTAATGCATTAAACGTTGTTTGTTTCGCTTGTTTGGTCACGTTATAGTCTTTAAAGTCAATAAGTGCACGTTGTAGACTGTAGAGCATTGGGTATTGAAAAGGTGATTCAGGTGGTCAGCGGTGGGTGGATATTTTTAAATTAAAAATGGCGAACAATGACGAGATACAATGGCAACAAGCGAGATGGCATGGCTTGATAGGAAATTGAAAGACAGCCATTCCCACCCTGATTTTATAAGAATCACAGAGCAGCGAGTATGGTTTTAGATAAACAACTTTGTTTGTATAAACGTTATTTAGTCTTGTAAGTAACATTTGAAGAAAAGGAGAAAATGTAACTCGTCTTAGCAAGTCGTTAAAATCTCAGGAACGGTGATAAATGGTCAATAATGTTTGGCTGGGTTATTAGCAACTTCCTATAGTTAATATGAAAAGCAACATTAAAGGGACTTGCAGATTTTTGAGCAACTTTTGAGCAACCTTCGCAACCTTTAGATTGTTTGAGCAACTTTCGATCAACTTTCTTAGTAATTCGTCGTTGCGTCACTTGCCTGTTGGACTTTGCAACAAAGCGTGATCGTTAAAAAAATTCGCGTATCCTGATTGGCTAACTTGTAAAAAAAGTTTGTTGGGTGGCCACGGTAAGGCGCGTCGCACTGTAACCGTATACATCGATAAAATGTGACGTTAGAAGCTCGTGCGTGACTCGCCGATCGCGCATGAGCAATACGAAAATTGTCTCTTCATGAACTTTGGACTCGCTCGTTCAGCGCTTTTGGAGCCGGCTCTATCATTTTGACACAAATAACTGTTATACACGAGTAGAGTGGACATGAGTGGAGAAATACTACAAACAGGGTTTATCAAAACAAAATTGTTGTAATTTTTTTAATCCTAGAACTTGATTTTACATCAAAGGAGAAAAGAATAGTATAGACTGTAGCCCTTAATCAAATTCTCGGGAGCCCTGTTTACTTTGGCGTGGGAGTGGAGCCCCAATTCATAAGGGCTGGAGCCCTGAATCCCTTTGGACCCTGATTTAAGTGTGCGTTACATTGCAAGAGTTTCTTCTTTCCTGTGGGCAATCGATGCCACGTAGGTCACTAATGTGACGCCGTAACCCTGTGAAAATTGTTGCTATCGGATCTCGACTTCCCGTTTAGTTCCAGCATTCCGAGAAGGTATACTTGATACGGTCTCAGCACGACGGGACGTTGTCTTGTATCTACTACAATTTTGACCGCTGAACGTGCAATGGATAAAGGCATAAAGGATCTCAAGGAGCCGAAGCGTGTGCCAACAGAGAGGGCTTGCTCACTTCTTCACAAGATTTCTATATTTTTGTCTGTCGTTGCGATTCTGTTAACCATTGCGCTGTTCGTAAGACTCGAAACAGTGGTCCGTGAAACGAAAATGATGGATTCAAAGTTCTCGCAGGAAATTCAGCAAGTTAAAGATGCTCTCAAAGAAGAAGCTAAACCCCAGGCCAGTGCGAACGAGGACGTCGATGCTGCCATTGGTAGGTGACGTAGCGTGACTGAGTTGTTATTTATGCGTGAGATGGTCGCAAGCTTTCTCTAGCTGAGGCAAAATGCAAAAAATTTAATTAAGTGTTGACCAATCGAATTTTCTCCAATAAACCACTACCCGTGCCTCTCCGTACAAATGACAAGTAGTGTGCAATGGTTCATTTTTGATTTGTACTTTTGTCCAATTCATTATTCGGAATGTAGACAGTGGCGTAGTAACCTAAAGACTTGTTTTTTTCCGGTTTCCTGTTGTTATAGCCTGTCTTCCTGTGACCCTGTTATCATATTCTTCACCTTCTCAGTTTGGCAGTTTGGCTGCCCTGTCTTTCTAGCCCCTTTGTGGTTATTTGGGGTAGCCAGTACTCGAATGGAGTACGAATTCATGTAGCTGTTGTTATTGTAGGACAAATCGAATACCTTTACGGCAAGACCTTCCAGTCGGTGAATTAATTAATATAACGTATTCTATTGGGAATCTCTTTTATGAACTAAACTAATCCTGGATTAACGTGAACTTTAATTCTAGTTTAATGACTAATCATTTAAGGTTCTGCCAAAGATTTTCGTCCCTCAGGTTTGACTTAGACATGTCTTTAACATGAGCTAAAACTTAGCTTTCAAAAAACACTTTTAATGGGAGAGATAAAAACCTCGTTTTAATCGTGGATTAGGCTTTCGAACAATCGGGCCCAGTATGATAATTAGTACATGTATAAACATATTGCATTTGATGACCTTTGGAAACAATACAGCCCGCCAACATAACCAAGGAGGACACGTTTTGGGGTCTCGTTGATTTCAACGTTGTAGGGAAAATGTTTAAAAGAGATAATTTGGATGAATTGAAAAGTTGATTTGCTGTTTTCTTTACAGTCTAAGTTCCTATTCACGTTTTATTTTTCTTTCACTGTTCTTCACCAATCAGACAACGTTTATTCGCGTGATATTTTTTTCTCGAGACTAAATATACCCTCCTTGCTAATGGTTTTGTCTTTGGGCTAATTAGGGGATACGATTACAGTCTCCCAGTGGTATAAAGTAGTGTTTTTTTATCGCAATGTTAAGTATTTTACCACAATGGAGGTATGCTAAGATCGTGTTTCCTGTGGCCTGTATTTTGCTCCTTTAATAGATCAGCTCAATTAGGCCTCTTAATTAGGTCAACGCTAACAAAAACAACGGGAAAAAGATCAAATGTTGGCATAATGACCTGTTGTCAAAGTTTGGAACTTGTTCAATATAATTGTCATGAATATGTGCTTTATGCAAATCAGTTATAACTGTGTTTTACTCTCTCTACTTGTTCTTTGTACTTAAATGTATAGTAAAAGCAATTCGGTATTAGTGTCATCAAAATAACGTGCGTTGTTGCATTTAGATTCTGTTGCTGCTGTTTCCTGTTTTTTCTCATTCGGAAAATTAAGTTATTAGAAAATTTTCCTCTTGCAGGTCTAGTGGACAGAAATGAAATCTTCCGTCGCAGCTTAGAAGCGAACAGCAGCGACTTTGAAGGTTTGCATGACGTTCGTGATGGAATCAAGAAATACGTAAACTCGATAATGAGGACATCATTGTGCATTGCTCCAGGCAAAGTTTGTCTGCCAGGCCCCCCTGGCCCAAGGGGCGTCCAAGGACCTCGCGGTAAACGAGGACCAAAAGGAACCAAGGGTAAAAAGGGAACGCAAGGTTCTATGGGTCCACCAGGTGAACCCGGTAAACAAGGGCTGACGGGAGATCCTGGAGTACTAGGAGTCAAGGGAGAAAAAGGTATGTCAGCCTTCGGGGACTCACGTCGCTAAAAACCATATTTCCTCACTCGGGAGATTGGTCTTAAAATGATAAGAATATAGAAAAAAGAATAATAATAATAATAATAATAATAATAATAATAATAATAATAATAATAATAATAATAATAATAAATAAAATATTTGCTGGCGAGCGGTAGCGACGCAGCACTTATTCTTTGTTTGCAATAGCGGGAAAAACCCCAACATTTGTCGGACGTAAGATCGGAAGCATGCGCAGGTGGTTGGTTTTTTATTATCCGCGATATCCACAACTTCGATGACGTCACCATAAAAATTGCACGTGAGATCTACAGAGTTCCAGTAGATTTACATTATTATTCGCCCGTTGAGGCATTATATTTGCCCGTTGAGTCAAAATCTCTGCCATTTGAGGTAAATAGTTCGACCTTCGAGTCATACTGTTCTTTGTCCGTTGAGACGAAAGACAAGCTTGCAACCATGGAGTCAAAATGCAGATCACTTGTTAAAGTTAAGTCAATTGGCTTTGTGTACTTTGAGGCGAAATCTGAGTCGTTCTCATCCGTTGAGATAATCGATTCGACCGTCGAGTCAAATTGTTTTTGAATCGTTGAGACAAAAGAAAACTTCTTGAGCACAGTATTAAATTTTCGTTCGCTCATTGACGCTGAATATCATTAAAAGGGGTTTGTATTACTGAGAAGGGGCTAGCGATTTCTGAGGAAGGTAAGCTTAATTGATGGAAACGCCGAAGGTATTTCATGCTGAATAAGGATGCACACGAGTTATCTTTTATTTTTCGTGCGTGTTACTCCATTTTCTCATAAAATTTCCATTGTAATGTCAGTATTTTCTTCCAGCTCTAATGCAGCACCTGCTTTCACGTTGAAACTCCTAGTTTACTCACATCCTTGCTTATGAAATTTTAGAATGCTTTGAAGGTTAATATAAATTTTTGTCTCTGTTGAACGTGAAAAAGATACCAAATCTAGAAACGTACGTGTAGCAGGCATATATAATTAATAAAGAACAAATATAATTATCACGCCTTTCTCTAAAAAATCGCCATGACCTTCACCTTCATGACATGAGATTTTGTTTTTCAAACTAAGCCAGCCAGTTTTTGTCTCCTGCCTTTTTTTTCATTCGGATTCACCCTCATTACGTTATTTCAAATTGTTACCTATAAATCAGTTCTGATTCGTCGAAACTGTGGATACATTGTTTAGCATCTTTTCGTAAGGTGATGCAGGACTCCCTGGACATCCGGGACCTAAAGGAGAGCCAGGAGAGTCCATATCTACCCCAAGGGTGACCATATCTCCTGCTTCAGTGACAGTCACTAAGCATCAGACCGCCACGTTTTACTGCTCAGCTGTTGGTAACCCAAAGCCTTCAATATCATGGAGTAAGCTGAATGGTTCAGACCTGGTGAACAGGAATCGTCAACAGGATAAGCTAGAGATTAAGAACGTCGCTTACATTGACTCGGGGAAGTATGTTTGCACGGCAAGAAATGTCTTGGGACAACAGCAGAGAACTGTTGAGCTGTTTGTTGAGGGTGAGATTAAGATTGCCTTTTGTTTCTTATCTTTCAATGTGTGGAAAAACGACTTCATGTGCATCAAAAACGAACTTGAACCTTTAAAAGCTATTCTCGCGTTTAAAATACCCGCTAGTCTACTTGGGACCCTGTCATCGGGCGGGAAGGGAAAAGTAAATTGGGAAAGCCTATGACCTTCCTAGTACGCGTATACGGATGCTGTACTGGTTTTGAGCTACAGGAGAATCGTGGGAGGTGGGGCCATTAGGTTCGTTTCCTGTTGGGAGAACTCGGATATTCTTTTCCCAGTTTGCCTGTGACACTGACTGAAAAAATACATCTATCAGATACATTTACTGTTTTGCCAAATTATGTTCGGCTGATGCGTATCAAAAAAAAAAAAGGTTAGTTTAGTGAATAGTGAATTTATATTACAAGAAAATTGGTTAATTTAGTTATTAGGTATCTTAGTACGACGTATCCTAAGTATTATTTCTTAAAAATTGTCTATTGTCATTACAGAAATAGAACATTGTTAGGAAACAAGCCGAGGGCTTCCTCAATTTGACCCCTGGGATCTAACTTAAAGCTGTTTTTAAGTGAAGTTTCTTTCATTATTTTTTGAAAGCATGCTTTGCTTTCAGTTATATTAATGTTAAATCACATGGGTCAGCGTCTTTATTCAGTATATACACGGGTCAGTTTTTATTGGCGCTGAAACTGAAGAAATAAGACGACGATGTAGGATCATTTTCTTAGAGGGGCTTGATGTTGATGTTTATCTGTTGTTGGTTGTACTTAGTTCCTCCAATGTTTACCAAGATCCCTGACAGAGTTATAACAGTAAAAGAACATTCAACTGCAAGTATTGTTTGCGAAGCTTTTGGCTCTCCGCCACCAATCATTCAGTGGTCTAGAGGTTTCTCAGTTCCTTTACCACAAGGGCGATCCGTGGTTGTAAATGGTACGCTTAAAATTTCAAGATTCAGTCTTCAAGACATCGGTCGATATCAGTGTAAAGCAACTAACAAGCTGGGATCAGTTACCACGATAACTGCGTTGCATTTTAGAGAAGGTGAGAGGTACGACCTGAATAAACTGTTCGAAAGTGACAGCAATTGATCATTCACTTATTCATTCTTTCTTCCGCAATTCCCCATATTAAGCGGACAGCAGCACAAGTCCCATCTTTCCCCTCCCCCCCCCCCAAATTTACTGTAAAAAATACCTGTATTCAACGGACACCTCTAATAAGTGGACGCGGACACCTCAAACTTGACTTTTATGGTCCTCTCTTTTGTTAAAAACCTGTATTAAACGGACACTGCGTAAAGGATGCATGTTTTTTGTCCACGTTTTAATAGATCGGTCATTTAGCTTTGCCGACAAAAAGATCTGTCACATCTTTGTAACACTTAACAAACAGAAAATACTATCTCCGTTGGCAAAAGTGATCAAATTAGTAATACGTGGCCTCACCGACAAAGCATTTGTGTGGCAAACAGGAAATTCGTGTACCTAGAGACATGTCTGTTAAACTAATTACATAATACAAATCCTTCATCAATTTCTGTCTCAACCAGTTACATGAACACGTGTCCGCTTGAAAAATGTACTCGCAGGGTTCTTCTTACCCCGCGAGCAGTGGTTCCTCCACTGGACACTATACCGGTAGCGTCCGGTGGAGAAACTTACTGCTCGCAGGGTAGGTAGTTCCAAACGATACCCACCGATTTGCTCACCCTCTTTCCAGTAATTTTCACTTTTCTGGGTTTATTGCGCGCTTTAAGAGCTTGGATAACCACATGGCCATGAGTTTGGAACGCGCCCAACTACTTCCATAAGATCTGTTATCTCGTTTGGGTGTTCAGTTGGTTTTTCTGCTGGTGAATTACCCCGATCTGGTTTTCGGTCTGCCAAAGACCTTTCCGTTCACGATAATGGTATTTGACCCTTTCGAGGCGTTTTAATACCGAGGTATATTAATATGACCCTTTTTAAGTCGAATTCTAAGGGAACCTATTTCCAGCGGACACCCTGTATTAAGCGGACACTAGCAAGGGTCCCGGGGGTGTCCGCTTAATGGTTTGACTGTATATGAATTTTTATATATTCACTTTCATCTCATCACCTGTACGGGTATATTACGAATTCACAAATTGACCAGTTCCCAGTTGGCTTGAAAGCTCAATTGGCAGAGCGCTGTAAGGATATCGCAGAGGTCATGAGTTCGAGTCCCGTTAAAGCCTGAATATTTTTCAGGCTTTCTTTCAGTCCCAACTACTGCGATGACCATTCACTTATTCAGTAATTGGTCATTTAGATTATTCATAGCCATATATTTGTAAGCTTGGTGACAATCAGATCTCAGACTTAAAATCATCAACATGATCGGCAATTCACGTCATTCTGAAGGTTGATCTCTATCGAGTATATCCAAAATTTCCATCGTCAGATTCTTTACTGTTATTCTAACTGTTTGAACGTTATGATAATTAACCCTTGCCCTACTTCAGACCAACATATCTAATTCTTATTCCCAGTTTCAGAACTTAACTTAAGACATACACATCAAAATATTAGGCAAAACAAACCTAATTTTTTTCAGGCCGAAATCAAAATAATTAGCTTTCAGATAATGTCTTGTATATTCAGTGTGATTTCCTCTCCCTAAAGGGATTACTTTAATATATATATTAATGATTTCTTCATATACACTTTAAGTATTTCAAGGAGAATTTTCATTCTTTAAAATATAGTTAATCGAGAGACTGATTATGAAACCTTGAATTAAAACAATGGCGCTGCAATTAATGTGGAAGGATCGCGACCGTGTACAATCCTTTGTTTTAATGTTCACATTACATATATCGTTATTCAGGGGCACCCAATGGGAGTTTTCTCTCAGATCCTTTGAAACGCTATTTTAGGCTATCTGGTGTGCCTTTAAAGCTCTGTAGATTCATTTAAAGCTGCGCTATAATATTTTTATCTGTTCGGTCATTCTAGGGGAACTTGAGTCTTTTCGAAATTACTAGGGCATTTTTGTCCATTTCCCTAAAAACTTAGGTCTTGTTTCCTTTCCGAAAATCTTAGCTGACCTTTTTTCGGTACCCGAAACGACATTTTTATCAATCCGAAAACACAAGGCCTTAAATTTCCCATATCACGAAAGTTCGAGGCGAAAATTATTTTTAGAAAATTGTAGGGGATTAAGGGCCTTCCGAACAGATAATTTACCGAAACGATCCGTTGGGTGCCCCCTGGTTATTCACCGACAGGGAGGTCCGTATAGGAAAAAGTGTGCGCGTGGTCTTGAGTACGCGCCTGAGGGCTGTACTGAAGATCGAGGGCTCAATTTCTCTCTATACGAACCGACCTTACAGGCCGGTGAATAATACGTTTACTTTTTTTTGTTTGTTTAGTTTTAAAGATCATCGAGGCGAATCGGTCTGCCAACTGAGTCTATGTGCGCGCTACAAAAACTTGAATATCTCTGGAGTGAAAGAGGATATTTCAGATACGAAAACGCCATTATTCGCCACTTTGAAATGCCTTTTAAACAAGCATAATATATTTTTTACTTCACAAGCACTTTAAACCACGACGCTAACATATCACTGAGCCGAACTTTGTTCACACTAAATTTGCTCACTGTGGAAACAACGTTTTTGCTTGTAATGTCTACCTCAACCCGAAATCAAAAGTACGCGTCGAATACATCTAGAAACCCGCTTTAATCTTCCAAGTGTTTTATTGGATTTTCAACCTTTTACTGAAAACCTGTTTCTGAGTATGCTTTTGCTCATCCTGATATTATTTTATCATATTTGGTTAAAAACAGTATGGATCGCGTCTCCAACGGAACATGAAAAGAAGAGGTGGGAAACGTGAAGGCGCCGGGCGGAGGAAATTGCCTGCGTTGACTAAAATAACGAGAGAAATCAATCAAAAACATCGGAGAGCAAATCACCAAGATATATATTTGGAAAATCGCATTTTCTCAACCTGGCGAAAGGTTCGTGCGGAGGGAATCTTCATAAACGATTCAAAATTCGCGTCATGGCTGCTCGGTTTGGAGCTCAGACGAAGACAAGCTTCGGTACACAGTCGATTATCTCCTCGACAAGGACAACCTCTAGTAGAACCTTGTTTTCTACGGGTCGAGCAAGCGTTCTTGTAATGACATGAGTTTCGTTCCTAAATTTAGATAGTGGAGAAGTTGTAGAAACGAAATTATAAAAGCAAAATATATGATTGAAAGCAAAAATAAAGCGTACCGGTCGTTTCGCTACACTGCAGTTACGTTTTAAAATTGACATATTCTGTAATATTTGAACTCAATTTGCTTCTCATGCAAACACTGTGAAACGTAGAATTTTTCACACGACGGGATACCGAAATAAACGATTAAATGATTCTTCGACTTCAGAGGTATTCGTTGAAGTTTGGCTTTTCCCGGACAAGTCCATCAGTCAATTCTCCATAGTATCAAGAAAATGAGTGTTCGAATATGACATTAGGTCTATAATCACTATAATAATTTTGACTGGCAAATAGTTCGACTCGACAAGGTTTGTTTAGATTTTAAAGGATGCGATTCTCAGCGCGAGACTTGTGATGAAGTGTGATATGCAAATCAGCTAAGAAATGGTATCTAAGGCGCATGTGCACCAGCTGACTGTGTCCCTTTAAGAGCCCTTTTGTACTCCAGTAACTCCAAAAACCTCTTGGAGGGATTTCCTGTCATCATTGTAGGTATTCCTATTCCGGAATAGGGGAAAATCGAACGCACCCTAAATGAGGTTAAAAAATGACAGTACAGTTATATTCTAATTCGCTCACCCGCTCAACCGAATATAAAACATTTATCATGTAATAAGCAACCACTTATGGGGTGTGTCAACACGAGCCGTGTACGACCCTCTTTATTATGTCTTCAATATCAACTGAATTACAAACAGTATATTCATAAACAATATGGCGCAAAATGTAAGAAAAACAAAATTACAACTGTATAGCACTAATATACAATCAAAGCATAAGCTAGAATAATGCAAAAGCAAAACATGACAAGCCAAGACTTGAAAAATAAACCACTTGATAAAATATAGTCATTGGGTATTTAATTTAGAGGGCGAACTGAGTGCGGTCGTATGACTCGAATGAATACAAATCGAGGCCTCAGCATATATATACCCGACGCCCCGCTAATGATACATTGTGACAAAGTGTCACAAACACCCAAAAATAAGGTTACGTAACCCATGATAAATACATTTATATTCTAATTCGCTCACCCGCTGTTATGATAAGTTGGTTGTCCTGTGCAAGGTATTGTAATGTGATCTTAAGGATCACGTGTGGAGTAAAAGTACTGCAATAAAAGCTCTTGAAG